>NC_134404.1:230154767-230332267 GCF_038048845.1 Mixophyes fleayi | reverse complement strand
CAATAATTTTTAGCACTCCTCAGTGTTTTTGGGGTGTCCTCCCTAATTGTGCATTAATATTTCTGGCTGTCAAAAGTCATATCTGTCAGCAGTATCTACTAAATAATTTGTAGCACACCTCAGTGTTTTTGGGGTGTCCTCCCTAATTGTGCATTAATATTTCTGGCTGTCAAAAGTCATATCTGTCAGCAGTATCTACTCAATAATTTTTAGCACTCCTCAGTGTTTTTGGGGTGTCCTCCCTAATTGTGCATTAATATTTCTGGCTGTCAAAAGTCATATCTGTCAGCAGTATCTACTCAATAATTTTTAGCACTCCTCAGTGTTTTTGGGGTGTCCTCCCTAATTGTGCATTAATATTTCTGGCTGTCAAAAGTCATATCTGTCAGCAGTATCTACTCAATAATTTTTAGCACTCCTCAGTGTTTTTGGGGTGTCCTCCCTAATTGTGCATTAATATTTCTGGCTGTCAAAAGTCATATCTGTCAGCAGTATCTACTAAATAATTTGTAGCACACCTCAGTGTTTTTGGGGTGTCCTCCCTAATTGTGCATTAATATTTCTGGCTGTCAAAAGTCATATCTGTCAGCAGTATCTACTCAATAATTTTTAGCACTCCTCAGTGGTTTGCGCTCAGAATGGATTCAAAGCAGTCCACATATGATCTAAATGAGCAACCAGGTTCTGTCACCAGTCCTGATGTTAGTGTTCCCAGTACGTCATCTGGCCAAGGCGATGTCAAACAACAGAGTGTTTTCAAATTAGTGCAAAAAACAAAAACCAAAAAAAAATTTACTGTATTGAAGCGAAAAAGAAGTGTAACTGAGCAAAAGTTAAGTGACGATAAAAAAAAAATTGCAAGCATGCCATTCTACACACGCAGTGGCAAAGAGAGAATGAGGCCTTCACCTTTGGCTATTAGTGGCAGATCCCAAAAAGTTACCCAGGCTACAATTGGTGCACAACTACTGTTACGCGTCAAAGCTGAGCTGCAAGATACCAGTGAGGCATTACAGGAGAATATTTGCTCTGATTCACAAATGACAACAATCCCTGTGGAGAGTCCATCCAACAGTGGGATGTCTAATCGTGAGCATTCTGCTGATGTGTGCCTTAATAGCCCGAGTGTAGCCGGTGATACCCAAATTGAGGATGCCACTTTGGAATTAGAAGAGGATGAGGGGGAGATTTGTGTAGGCGACGAGGGCGCTAATGAGGATGTTGATGAGGATGAGGTTGTTTGTGTAAGTCCTGCACCAGTGGCAGCAGTTCTGGCACGTGACAAGAAAAAGGCCATTGTCATGCCTGGGCATAAAACAAAAAAATCCACTTCTTATGTGTGGAATTATTTCTACCCAAATCCAGACAACAATTGTATAGCCATTTGTAGTGTATGTGAAGCCACAGTCAGTCGAGGGAGGGACCTTAACCATCTTGGAACCTCGTCTATGTTACGCCATTTAACGAGAGTTCATGGCAAAGTGTTGGGAAAAGCTGAAAGTTCTTCCCAAAAGAATACAAGCACTCCCTCATCAGCTAAGACCCTCCGCTCACCGACATACCGACGGCTACAAAATACACCCACCACACCATCCTCATCAATATCCTCAGTAGCGCTCGGAGTTAGCCCGGCATCCCACTTAAGGCTGGATGACTCCGGCACTATTATTGATTCCTCTGAAGAAAGCGTTAGTCCTGCTGCTGCTGTTGCTGCTGCTGGGGGTGAATCGTCATCCCAGAGGCAGGTGAATAAAATGAGCAGTCCTACATTTCAGCAATTAACTGTGAAACAATCATTTGCGAGGGGAAGCAAATATGACAGCAGTCACCCAGTCGCCAAGCGAATCACAGACGCCATGGCTGCAATGTTAGTGTTAGATCTGCGTCCAATCTCCACAATAAACGCAGCTGGTTTTTCACAGTTAATTGAGGTTTTGTGTCCGCGTTACAGAATTCCATCGCGACACCATTTCTCCCGTAAAGCTATTCCACAACTATACCAAAAAGTGTGTAAAAATGTAGAGATTGCGCTGAAAAATGCCATTCTGCCCACTGTTCACTTAACCACAGATATGTGGACAAGTGGAAGTGGCCAAACCAAAGACTATATGACTGTGACAGCCCACTGGGTTGGTCATTCACCTTCACCAGCAGGAACAGCAGCAGCATGTACACCACTACGTAACATTTGTCACAGGCAGGCCACTCTTTGTATCACCGGCTTCACTAACAGGCATACGGCTGACAATTTGTTACGCAAACTGAGAGATGTGATTGATGCATGGCTTATACCACTCGGACTCTCCCCAGGGTATGTCATTTCAGATAACGCCAACAATATAGTACGAGCATTACAGCTGGGTGATTTCCAACATATTCCCTGTTTTGCTCACACCATCAACTTGGTGGTGCAGAGCTTCCTACGAAATAACCGTGAGGTGCAGGAGATGCTTTCGGTGGCCCGTAAAATTTCAGGCCATTTCAGGCATTCAGCCACAGCATGTAGGAGATTACAGCAGCTCCAAGAGCAGTTTAACTTGCCCTGCCACCAACTTAAGCAAGAGGTGGTAACTCGGTGGAATTCCACCCTGTACATGCTTCAGAGGATGGAGGAACAGCGCAAAGCCATCCAAGCATATTGCACAAGTCATGACATTGGGAAAGGAGGGGGGATGTATTTCACTCTTGCACAGTGGGGAATCCTTTCAGTGCTGTGCAAGGTGCTGAAACCATTTGAAGTTGTGACATGTGAGGTCAGTGCAGACTCTGCTAGTTTGAGCCAAGTCATTCCTTTAATTAGACTATTGGAAAAGCAGCTTGAGAAAATGAAGGAGGAGCTGAAAGCAAGCAATTCAGCAAAGTATGTTGGCCTTGTCGATCAAGTACTTAATTCGCTTCACAATGATCCTCGAGTTATTAAGATCTTGAACTCGGATCAGTACGTTTTGGCCACTGTGCTTGATCCAAGGTTTAAAACCTACATTGAGTCTTTACTTGTAAATGAGCGAGATGTGAACTTTTGCAAGGAGCTATTGCTCAGCAAGTTGGCCGCTGAACTGGGCCTCGGCTTGACGACGTGTCCTCCTTCACTTTCTCAAGCTGTTGCTCGTAAAAAATTAAATTTCCAAAAAAGAAGCAGGGAAGACACAGGGGGCAGACGAGAACAATTTAACATCTGGGCTGGTTTGAAGGATTTTTCAAAAAAATGTGTCACTTTGCCCATAAGTCCATCCAATATGAGTATAAACATGCAAAGGATGGTGGAGGATTACTTTCAAGAGGTAGTTGATATGGAAATGTCAGACAGTCCCTTTCCTTACTGGGAAGAAAAGCAGGCCATTTGGAAACCCATGTACAAACTTGCTTTGCAATACCTAAGCTGCCCACCCTCCAGTGTGTACTCTGAACGAGTGTTCAGCACAGCAGGGAACTTAGTCAGTGATCGCCGTAGAAGGTTACTTCCCAAAAATGTGGAGAAAATGATGTTTATAAAAATGAACTACATCTTCCACGAGGAAGGCCTTCACCATCCAAGACATCCAAGCACTGACTGTTCTCTAATGGCGGATTCAAGCGGCGATGAATTGATAGTCTGTGATGATGACGTACACACTGATGAGGGTGAGGATGAAGCTGAAGATGATGCCGATAACATCTTTTTAAAACTTTCTATGTAAGTGTAGGGTGCAATCTACCCCCAAAGAGGAAAGGGACTTGTGGCATTTCCATATCACATACCATCTTGAAAGGCTGCTGTTAGGGCAATTTATCCTTAAGGGTAGGGTGTCATAGACAGAGTGACCCTAAACTGGCTTTGTCCATTTTTCATAATATTGTACAGTCTATAATGGCTGAATTTTTTAGTATTTTATACAAGTGGAGGGGGGCCTAGAGAGACAGAAACCAAACTGGCTTTCTCCATGTCAATTAATATTGTACAGTCTATAATGGCTGAATTTTTTGGTATTTTATACAAGTGGAGGGGGGCCTAGAGAGACAGAGTGACCCCAAACTGTCTTTCTCCATGTCAATTAATATTGTACAGTCTATAATGGCTGAATTTTTTAGTATTTTATACAAGTGGAGGGGGGCCTAGAGAGACAGAAACCAAACTGGCTTTCTCCATGTCAATTAATATTGTACAGTCTATAATGGCTGAATTTTTTGGTATTTTATACAAGTGGAGGGGGGCCTAGAGAGACAGAGTGACCCCAAACTGTCTTTCTCCATGTCAATTAATATTGTACAGTCTATAATGGCTGAATTTTTTAGTATTTTATACAAGTGGAGGGGGGCCTAGAGAGACAGAAACCAAACTGGCTTTCTCCATGTCAATTAATATTGTACAGTCTATAATGGCTGAATTTTTTAGTATTTTATACAAGTGGAGGGGGGCCTAGAGAGACAGAAACCAAACTGTCTTTCTCCATGTCAATTAATATTGTACAGTCTATAATGGCTGAATTTTTTAGTATTTTATACAAGTGGAGGGGGGCCTAGAGAGACAGAAACCAAACTGGCTTTCTCCATGTCAATTAATATTGTACAGTCTATAATGGCTGAATTTTTTGCTATTTTATACAAGTGGAGGGGGGCCTTGAGAGACAGAAACCAAACTGGCTTTTTCCATTTCTTTACATATTTAACTATAAGTGTAGGGTGTAATATACATTCAAAGACGATGGCTGCATTGCCAATATGCATAGATGGAGAGGAAGACAATCTGTTTTGTGTGTAGAATAGGCCTACCAACGAAGAATTAAACTGTTTTTTTGGATGATTTATTACCTCAACAATTAGATTACTTGTCTCTAAAACAGTTGGAGCACTAAATTGGGTTAATTTAGGCCCAAAAACATGGATTTTCCCAAAAAATAGCAAAACAAAACCAAACAAAACCAAAACCAAAACCAAAACACGCAATGGCGGTTTTGCAAAACCAAAACCAAAACCAAAACACGACGGTAATCCAGATCCAAAACCGAATCCAAAACCAAAACACGGGGGTCAGTGACCATCTCTAATATATACACACACACATACACATACATATACATACACATACATATTGTCACGGGCACTAGGAGTCTTTACCCAGGGATCACCAGGTGATAGGCTTACCAGAGCAATATAGGTGGTATTATGGTACTCTGGTAGCAGGGTGATCACGGAACAGGAAATAGCAGATGATGAGATGCTCAGGAAAGTCTATGACTAGCAGCACTGGTAATATGGAGGTAATAATACACGAGGAACTGTATGGACAAAGGACACGTGAAGGTAGTCAGTGGTCTGCGGTAGCAAGTTGTACCACTGCTATAGTGAGGAGGAATGTCCAACAGAAACGAGGAGGTGATGAGAGTCAGCGGTCTGCGGATAGCAAGTTGTACCGCTGTCTTGAGTGAAGGAATGGAATCCAAGTGAAGGTATCCGGGGAGTCAGTGGTCTGCGTTAGCAAGTTTTACCACTGCTATGTGAAAGGATACTGGAACAAGTGACACAGGGAACAGGGATCAGTGGTCTGCCTCTAGCAAGTTGTACCACTGAATATATATGTGAGGAGGAGCACGGGGAGAGACTGCAACACAGGAGATACACGGGCACCTTAAACTTGATCCACAATAATATGCACAATATATAAATGACTGAACAGCACTGTAATAATAGAAAGTCTCTTGAGGTAATCCGGCACAAGATAACACAGTCAATGATGGCAGTAGACTCAGCGGATAGCAAACTCCAGAGAAGAACCAACACAGTCCAGCAAGATATGCAATACACCAGCACAGTCAATGAGAAGTATGCATACCGTGGTTCAGAAGCAGGCTGTCAGACAGGAGTGCAGAGATACCTGAACGGCAGGAGGCCGGCAGGAAGCGAAGTCCCTGGATGGGTGAAGCGGTAGTCAAGTAGGTGCAGCGCACAGGTAGGTAGACCAGCAGGGAAACGAATACACAGGAATCAGTAGAGTGTGGAACAGGACTCCTGGAGGACCCTGAAGAATAGCGATGGTCTAGCTGGGAGGTAAGTAGTGAGACACGAATCCAATGCTGACAGGCGGGTAGAGACCAGCGGGAACACAGGAAAGCATGGAGAGTGGATCAGCAGTTGAAGGACGAGAAGAGATGAGGAGAAGCAGCAGCAGGACTCTGCGGACACAGGGAGGTAGCCAATAGCAACCAGCAGGTGCAGTAACGATGGCACGCGGGAGAGCAGAGTTGAGCTGGTCCTGATGATCACGGAGAGTAGCGGGTAGCAATAGTAGTGGCAGTCTCGAGGAAACACGGGAGAGTTGAGATGAGCTGAAGACTGAAGCGCACAGAGGCAGCGGATAGGAATCAGCCAACAGTCACGATGAAACACAGACGAGTTGCAGGTTGCAGACTGTAGTGCACGGAGGCAGCGGATAGGAATCAGCTAACAGTCATGATGGAACACAGACGAGTTGCAGGTTGAAGACTGTAGTGCACGGAGGCAGCGGATAGGAATCAGCTAACAGTCACGATGATGCACAGGTGAGTAGATGTAGATTGAAGACTGTAGTGCACGGAGGCAGCGGATAGGAATCAGCTAACAGTCACAATGATATATGATAGAGTTGAAGTGGCTTGAAGACTGTAGTGCACGGAGGCAGCGGATAGGAATCAGCTAACAGTCACAATGATATATGATAGAGTTGAAGTGGCTTGAAGACTGTAGTGCACGGAGGCAGCGGATAGGAATCAGCTAACAGTCACAATGATATATGATAGAGTTGAAGTGGCTTGAAGACTGTAGTGCACGGAGGCAGCGGATAGGAATCAGCTAACAGTCACGATGATACACAGGAAGGTAGAAGTGGTATGGGAACCACAGTAGTAGAAGTGGTTAGGAAACCACAGGAATCAGCAGCGCTGAATACACGAGGAAACACAGGAACACCTTCAGAGGCTCAAGGGGAATGAGACTCCAAGATCAGGGAACGTGGTATTGACCACAGGTGCTTAATATAGGGAGTGTTGCCTGATCTGCCAATTAAGTTAAAGGAACATACACTGAAGGGTTAGAAAGGGCTGCGCATGCGCAGACCCTCAGGATGGCGGACGGCCACGGTTCCTAAATGTCCGGGAAGAAGCACTTACAGTCCGGTGAGTGACACATATATCATTTATTTTTTTCTCTTACCACTATCTTTTGGTTTGGTAGGTGAAGTTATTGTCTGGCTGGAGGTCTCTGCAATAAAACATATTTTTGAAAACAAGTGTTGGCTATTTAAACAGAATGTAATTATGGAAAGGGGTTGCGGATGACCAGAGCTGGATTAAGGGAAGGGTACGTGCTGGTATGATGTTTGGAGGAGGGGAGGGGGTCTTAATAGAATGTGGGTGCTAATTTATTTGTGAGGTGGTGGTGGGGCAATTTAATTTATTGGTTCGCTATTTAATTTAATAGTGGGACCTATTAATATAAAGTGAGGTAATGGAACAGTTCATTTAATGCTGGGGTAGTTTGGGGCTATTAATTGAATGTGGGGTCAAGTTTGGTGAGGAAGGTTATTTATTAAATGTAAATATAAATGATGGGGATGGTTGTGAGAAATGGTTATATTTTTTTAAAGTAATTGTTATTAATTTATTGCTGGAGCTGTTTGAAGGGAAAGAAATAAGTTTATTTATTAAATGAGAGTACTATTAATTTAATGTTGGGGCTGGTTGGATTGAAATAGGTCTATTTATTAATTGTGTATGCTATTAATTTAATGCCAGGGCTGGTTGGAGAGAAATAATCTATTTTAAAAACTATTTATCAAATGTGATTTATCAAATACTATTATTTGAATGTTGTGGCTGGAGAGAGGTCTATTTTTTAAATGTGAGCGCTTTTAATTTAACACCTGGGCTGGTTGGAGTTTTCTAAATTTCATGTACAATTCTTTTTTTCCAAATAGGGCCTTCAACATTCCAGGATCCAGACAAGCACCAACTAAAGACACCAACAGGCACTGGTGGTGAAAGTGACAATAACAGGTAGGAGAGAGGAGGACAGTTTGAAAATTGTCCTGAATTTGGTGAGGCAGTCTCGCATTTGGATTTTCTCCAACTGCAAGGACAGTTAGGAAGTATAACCGGCTTCACACTATACTGCTCATGAAGGCGGCAGAGCTGCATGCACTTAACAGTAGTGCACACAGTATTGCCCCTTAATCCAGCTCTGGCGGATGATATGTGAGTGATAAATGATATGTTTATTTTGGCACATTACATTGGCAAATGTGTATGTTACTTTTGACAAAGATGTGTAATTATGTTAAGGAGTGGTAGTGACATGGGAGTCACAGTTTATATGATGAATATAAAGGTGTATTATAAGTTGTGTACATGTGAAAAATAAACATTATCCTACCTTCACTTTGCCCACTCATCTCAGACATTTTTCGTCTTTGAGAGGAAACCAAATCTAATGGATATAAATAATACAAATTACATAAATGCTTGCATAAGGAGAACAAACAAAATAAATTAAAGGTACAAGTAATTTTTGGGGAAAATGTCTTCTTTATTTCTAGTAATAAATATCTGTGTGTGTGATAGATATTGAACTATGGTAGCCATTGGCACTTTTACTTTATTTGTTGATAAAAAAAAAAATGTATAAACATATACGGTGTGGTGTTATGTATGTTCTCCATTGTGTGTTTTTATCTCTTAATTCCTGATTTGACTTTTCTCTTTTGGGGTATTGCCTACCTTGCATCCCCTCTTGGGCGTGTTGGTGGTTCTGTATACAATAAAATAATTTATTAACACATGTTACATATTGGGATTTTTCTCACATTTTTTTTAACTTACCTTGTGGAATGAAAGTGGATGTTTCCAGGGTGTCCACTACCCCTTCCACTCGTTTCACTAGAACCAGGCTTGAGATGCTAGCACATTTTCACCTCTCATGGCTTGAAGCTGACACGCAGTGGCTGGTCGCATCTTGTGCCACTGGCATGTCTGACCACCTTCACCATCTTCGCTTTCATGGTGCGCTTGCAATCACAAAAGCGATTCTTCCAGACATCCACGGTTCTGACTCCAACCGACATGATGGATGCTGCAGTTCCGCTCCAAATCTTCATCTTCTGCTTGTGGGAGATGGTCTGCGCATTTACTTCAATTATTGTGTGGTAGTACTGCAATACCCTAGTTACAAGGACTTAGTTTTCTTCTTTTGTAAACTGCTGGGCCCTTGTTGCAGCACTCTCTCTTCCTTGTCATTGCTGTTATCTTCTGCACCCTGTGACACTTGTAGAGGGTCCAACGCTGTCCGCAAATCGATGTCTTCTCCTGTCATCTCGTCATTCTCTTCGGGGGAGGGGGAGGGTTGATGGTCATTCTCAGGGCCGGACTGGCCATCTGGCACTTCTGGCAAATGCCAGAAGGGCCGATGGCCAGAAGGGCCGGTTGCTAGCTGGCCGGCCCCATCGCTCAGCGCACGGACTGTCATGCCAGAATTCCTGCATGACAGTCTGTGCGCTGAGAAATGGGGCCGGCTGTATACTTACTTCCTGGTGGCCGCGCGTCCTCTTCTCCCCTCCTCTTCTATGAATGGATCTGGCTATGTCTCATGGGACGCGCACCACGTGATAGGTGCCGTCCCATGTGATAGGAGAGACTGCACAGCACGCCGCGGAGCGCACAAGGTAAGGAGGGAGGGGGGGTAGTTTATGTGCCAGATTATGTAAAGTATGTGGGTGCCAGGGTATGTAAAGTATGTGTGTGTGACAGGGTATGTAAAGTATGTGGGTGCCAGGGTATGTAAAGTATGTGGGTGCCAGGGTATGTAAAGTATGTGTGTGTGACAGGGTATGTAAAGTATGTGGGTGCCAGGGTATGTAAAGTATGTGGGTGCCAGGGTATGTAAAGTATGTTTGTGTGACTGGGTATGTAAAGTGTGTGGGTGCCAGGGTATGTAAAGTATGTGGGTGCCAGGGTATGTAAAGTATGTGTGTGTGACAGGGTATGTAAAGTATGTGGGTGCCAGGGTATGTAAAGTATGTGTGTGTGACAGGGTATGTAAAGTATGTGGGTGCCAGGGTATGTAAAGTATGTGGGTGCCAGGGTATGTAAAGTATGTGTGTGTGACAGGGTATGTAAAGTATGTGAGTGCCAGGGTATGTAAAGTATGTGGGTGCCAGGGTATGTAAAGTATGTGTGTGTGACAGGGTATGTAAAGTATGTGGGTGCCAGGGTATGTAAAGTATGTGGGTGCCAGATTATGTAAAGTATGTGGGTGCCAGGGTATGTAAAGTATGTGGGTGTCAGGGTATGTAAAGTATGTGGGTGCCAGGGTATGTAAAGTATGTGGGTGCCAGGGTATGTAAAGTTTGTGGGTGCCAGGGTATGTAAAGTATGTGGGTGCCAGGGTATGTAAAGTATGTGGGTGCCAGATTATGTAAAGTATGTGAGTGCCAGGGTATGTAAAGTATGTGGGTGCCAGGGTATGTAAAGTATGTGTGTGTGACAGGGTATGTAAAGTATGTGGGTGCCAGGGTATGTAAAGTATGTGGGTGCCATATTATGTAAAGTATGTGTGTGTGACAGGGTATGTAAAGTATGTGGGTGCCAGGGTATGTAAAGTATGTGGGTGCCAGGGTATGTAAAGTATGTTTGTGTGACTGGGTATGTAAAGTGTGTGGGTGCCAGGGTATGTAAAGTATGTGGGTGCCAGGGTATGTAAAGTATGTGTGTGCCAGGGTATGTAAAGTATGTGTGTGTGACAGGGTATGATTATAGTGTGTACGTGTGTGACAGTGAAAATATAGTATGTTTTGTGTGTGACAGGGTATGACTATTGTTTGTGTGTGGGGGCCGGCGTATGACCATAATGTGTGTGTGGGGGGGTCAGTGTATGACCATAATGTGTGTGTGGGGGGGTCAGTGTATGACCATAATGTGTGTGTGTGTGTGTGTGGGGGGGGGGCGGCGTACGACTATAATGTGTGTGTGTGGGGAGGGGGATCGGTGTATGACTATAATGTGTGGATGGGGGGTCTTAATATAATGTGAGAGGTAGGCTGGTTAATCTAATGGTGAATTGCAGGTAGGGGCTAATTATTGGGTGCTATTCAATTTGTGGGGGGATGGAGGGGCAATTTAATAGTGGGGCCTATCAATTTAAGATGGGGTGATTGGATTTTTAATTTAATGCTGGGGTGGTTTGGGAGCTATTAATTGAATGTGGGGCTGTGTGTGGAAAATGAGGTCTATTTATTAAATGTGATTATGAGTTATTTAATGCCTGGGGTGGTTGTAGGAAATGGATATATTTATTAAACTTAAATGCTATTTAATTTCTTGCTGGGGTTGTTTGGAGAGAGGAAAATATTTTTATTTATTAAATGGGAATGCTATTTAATGTCAGGGCTAGTTGGAGGGAAATAGATTTATTTATCAAATGTGAATACTAGTATTTTAATGAGTGGCTGCAGTGAGGCCTCATTTTAAAACGTGGATGCTATATTGATTTAACACCAGGGCTAAATTTCATTTACTCATGTACTTTTTCTCCTAATAGGGCATCCAACATTCCAGGATCCAGACAAGCAGCAACTGATCTAAAGACACCAGCAGCCACAAGTGGTGACCATGACAAGACAGGTAGGAGAGACCAGGACAGTCTGCCAACTGTTCTGAATTTGGTGGGTGACTGTCCCGCTTAGTCAGGATTTGGTCTGACTACAAGAACAGTTGGGAGATATGTCCTACTTCACACTGTACTGCTTGTTAAGGCAGAACTGCGTGTACCTAACAGTAGTGCACACAGTATTGCCTGTGTATTTGTCAAAAATTTGTCTAATAGCCAAATTACATTATAGGAGCACCTATGACTAAAGTGCCGGGCCCCCCGAGCCTTAATCCAGTTCTGGTCAGCAGGAGGAATTTGTGCTCCCAGTTCCGCCCAGGACACAGCCTGCAGAGCAAGCCGAGGAGCTCTAAGTCTCATGAGATTTATTAATCTCGTGAAACTAAGAGCTTCCCTGCTCACTCTACAGGAATGTCAGCAGCATCAGAAGCATAGATAAGTACAGTGGGCTGGGGGTGTCATAATGTATCTGGGGGGTGGCGTAATGTGGATGGGGAGGGTCTGATAAATGTAATGTTTTATTATAATGTATGTATCAACGCACCATTTTGACCACGCCCCCAACATAATGTAGCTACGCCCTTGGCGGCACCGCCACTGCACTGTCGCACACATTTTTTTCAACAGAGGTGGGCCTGTGTGCTTTAAATGCCAGGGCTGATTTTTAGTCCCAGTCCGGCCCTGGTCATTCTTCTCCACTGCTGCTGGTCACTGATATGTCTTCAGTTTCCTTGTCCTGTGGAAAAAGAGAAACCCTACGCTCCCTAAAGATCCTGCTCTAATATGTTTAATAATTACTAATCTATACTACACTTACCTCACTGACTAAGCACAAAATATATTAACTGAATTAATTAGCTAATCTATGCCTAGATAAAACTATAGTTTTCTACCTAAAAACAATATTTAACTAATTCAACTAATTCTATCTAAACAATTCACTAATCTATGCTATATGTATATATTACTAAAATACAGTTATTTAGCCTATGCTAAACACACAATTCACTAGTTAATACAGCAAATAATAATAATATAAAAATTGTT
The DNA here is from genome assembly GCF_038048845.1 of Mixophyes fleayi. Lineage (NCBI taxonomy): Eukaryota > Metazoa > Chordata > Amphibia > Anura > Limnodynastidae > Mixophyes > Mixophyes fleayi. Next base: position 230,319,610 of record NC_134404.1, on the reverse strand, counting down.
ATTAATAATTAACAAAATATATATATATATATATATATATATATATATAGTTTAATCTGTATTGTGTGATGTTATGTTGTGTGTAATATGTGTATGTAATGTGTGTGTGTACATTTTTTTCTGTATTTGCTATGTGTGCTGGGGTGTATTAATGCTGGATACACAATAGGTAGTTTTGTTTTGTTAGTGAAGAGCAGAAGTACTCACAAATCCAAAGAAAAAAGTCTTTTCCACAGAGAACTTAGCCAGGAGCGAGGAATCTCAGCAAATGACAGTTTGCCAAGGGTGTGATTTTTTTTTTTATCATATGGTCGGAGTAGGTGATACTCCCCTAATTTCGCTTCATCCAATGATTACCGTGCGAGGGAGGCATTACCATTTTCAAATTGAATTACACAATGTTTTTAACATTATGGTTACAATGTTGTTGTTTTCAAAAGCAGGCGCAATGTTTGTTCTTTTTAAAGTAATGCATCGGGGAAAAAAATATTGTGCCAAATTGAATTCCCCCAAAGTTTGTTATTAACAGTAGGATTTAAAAGTACCAAGGATCAGTATAAACACACTTGTTTGTCATTGTATTAAGGATCTTTTAAAGCTCTATCCAGATTGATTTTTTCTCTCTTTAAAAACACCATAAGCAATTTCTATTTTTATCTTGCATTGTCCAGAACTATGACAAGTTGGTCAGTCCATTCATTCATACCCACAAAAAATATAGAAGGATATTCCATCGTATTTGAATTTTTTTTTACAATCCTGTTCAAGTAAACCATGAGATCTTTTATGAGCATATTAGGGGTTTATCTAAACCATCAAACATCTTAATTATGCTCCAAAGCAAAACAAAAACTTATTTTTGTCTTTTAAATACCATATTATATATGAGTGTACTTCTAACTTCTATAAGTAAATGTAGGTTTTATTAATTTACTTTCTGGCCAGAGAGTAATAAAGACTGCTCACCTCTTAACAACATGGCACTCAAAATTCCCCACATACCCCTTAAAATTCCCCAATGCCTCTCAGACCTCCCCACATACCCTTTATTTGCCCATCAGAACTCCCACAGCCACAGAGTGATTAGCCTCTCGAGATGGAGAAATTTTCTGCAGAGAAGAGGAAAGTAAGCTTCAACAGATATCAGCAGGTAAGTACAAGGGGCCGTGGGGTTGGGATAGTATATGCCTGGCATTGTGTATGTATATGGTTTTGTGTATGTATATGACAATATATATGTATATGGAATTATATATGTATATGGAATTGTGTAGGTATAGTTTATCATGTATTTATGTATGTACATGGCATTGGGTATGTACAGTATATGGTATTATGTGTGTATGCATATGGCATTATGTATGTATATCGCATTGTGTGTGTGTATGTATATGGTATTGTGTATATTTGTATATTGCATTGTGTATGTATATGGCTGTCAGACGCTGGACATGCTGCCACTCGGTCGGGGTATGGCGCTCTCACCTACCTCTTGCAGGTGCTCTCCTCATCGTGTCCCTGTGGCTCGCACCATCTTGCCGGTCTGAATTGAGCATGCGCACACCTGGTCTTTTCAAATCTCCCTGCATTCACTTGATTCGCTAATTGCCTGTCAGCCCTGTCTATTTAAAGCACCTGCCACCTTACCTGGGTGCCAGATCTTCAGCTCTCCTCACCTGTCTAGACGTGTTCTAGTCTGGCCAGTTCTCTTGCTACTGCGGAGTGTTACTACCCAGTCTCTGCTTTCTGCTCACTGGTGCTAAAGTTCATTATTCTTCTGCAGAGTGTTACTACCAGTCTCTGCATCCTGATTTCCAGTGCTACAGTTCACTATCCTGCTGCAGAGGGTTACTACCTGTGTCACACCAACCAGCAGATTATCACACCTCCTTGTGATCCTGACTCCAGGGGATTTCCCGCTCTCCAGGACCTCTGTACATTATCTAGCTGCAGATCATCACACATCCTCGAGCTCCTGACTCCGGGAGATTCCCGCTCCACAAGCCATCTGTGCCATATCTTACTGCAGATCATTGCTCCACCAGATGCTTTCACATCTCTTCCCAATTTCTCCTATTAGCGTTTGTCCTGCTCCAGTTTCCTGGTTCTCCTCTTGATCTCAATTGTAGCCCTCCTTGAGAACCGCGGCCTACGGTTAGGAGCCATGACGTCCAAACTCCCTTGCGGAGGTGCTTGGCAAATATCTTCTTCTCTGTTAGACTCCGCACCTCAAGGAGGGTAGCGTCAACTTGAGCAGACCGAACGAGTCCTTCCAGATGCTTAATTGTGTGTATGTATCTGGCAATGTGTGTATGTATATGGCATTATATATGTATATGGCATTGTGTATGTATGTATATGGTAGGTATATGGAATTGTGTAGGTATATGACATTGTTTGTATGTATATGGCATCAGAGTTCATCATATTTACTCCTGCCAATGTTGTTATACCTTACAATATCTCCCTCTTGTCTCGAGTATTGCAACCTCCTTCTCACTGGCCTTCCGGGCTCTCACATTTGTGACCTTCAAACCATATAGAATATTGCAGCTAAGCTCATCATCCTCTCCTACTGCACCTTTTCCGCTTCTCCTCTGCGTAAATCCCTTCATTTGCTCCCTATCCGTTTCAGAATTCAGTTCAAGCTCCTTACTGTTACGAATCTGGTTTGATACAGGTCTGATGAGTCAGAGCAGGCCTGTACATGACCTGGTACTGAGTCGTAACTAGGGTTCAGAACAAGGAATACATGCAATCAGCTGCATTTCTGTATTGAACTTTGGCGATAAAGTGATCTTCTTTGCTTGCCAGTTTAAAGGTTTTCTCAATCTCTCCATTTGACTGCAGATTGATAAATCTAGAAATTGAGTGCAAGTCACCTTAAAACAGCTAGATAATGTACTAGATTGGTCCAATCTGTAGGTCACAGAAATTGTCACAAGTAATTAGGAGTCAAATGCATGGGCATTGGTAAATCATGCAAACTCTGCTGAAGTATACTGAGGGTGGTTGTCTGATACAACCTCTTCTGGAATTATATGCCTAATATATATGGCATTTAGGTTATCAAGTACATTGGAAGTCATTCAGCTAAAACCCGTTGAAATACTTTTTTTGCAAAAAGCAATATGGTGACAAAACACCTAAAACATGCCAAATAATTATTTTTCATGTGATCTCATGAGCTATATCATGAATTTTATCTGGATCTGGTTTTAAGTACTTGAGCTGATGGTCACAGGGTTGCTCTATGTATTGTGTGGTGGTCATAAAGGTGCTCTATGTATTGTGTGGTGGTCACAAGGGTGCTCTATGTATTGTGTGGCGGTGTCATGTAATCCGGTTAATATAGGACTCTGGTACTAACCCTGATTGACGCTGGCAGACCAAGAGGTGTGGAGTCTAACGAGTTCCCCGGTATTCACCAAGAACCGCCGCAAGGCAGGATGGACTTTGCTGCTGAGAACTCACAGGTGGCGGCCCCCTGGGCTGCCCCAGGATGTAGTACTGCAGAGAGAAGAGAACAGCACAATTACAAGCGTACACAGGGGCACGGTGGAGCGGTAAGATGAGTCAGAGTCTGTGCACGTGGGTGCCAAGGAGTGGCCCAGATGGTGAGTAGGACACAACAAGCCAAAATGGTACACATGCAGGCAAAGGCAGGACACAAGCAGTAGGCAAAAGCAGAGTCAAGGGGAAGCCAGGTTCGGTGCACGCTGAAATCAATCAGGAGGATGGTCAGCAGGCAGAAGTTCGGTATACAGGAATCAGTCAGAAAAATGGTAAGCAGGCATAGGTTCAGTACACAGGAATCAATCAGGAGAGGGGAGAGTGAGCAAGTGCAGGGGAACAAGTCCAAGGAATAAATGTATCAAGCTGAGAGTTTTCTGGCGAGTTTGAAAAGTGGAGATCTTGCCTATAGCAACCAATCAGATTCTAGCTAACATTTTGTAGAATGTACTAAATAAATGATAGCTAGAATTTTTTCAAACCTGCCGGAAAACTCAAATCTTGATATATTTACCCCAAGGTGTCAGAAGCTAGCAACAACGTTGCTCTGACACTGAACGAGTGCCAGAGTGCTGTTTAAATAGTAAAGCAGATTTAAAATGACAGCCCTGGCCAACTGTCACGTGAGCCGACACCCGGAAGTGCCGGACAGCCGCGCTAGTGAGACGGTGCTGGAAGCAGGACAGGTAAGATCGTAACAGGCGTTCACAAGGGTGGTCTCTTTAATCAATGTATTCTCTGTGAGCACTTTTTGCTTTCCATATTTGATGTACCTATTTTCCAAAGAAGACCCAACATTCCAGGACCAGACAAGAAACCAGCAGCAGATTGTAAAAGCTGCAGTAACAGGTAGGAGAGAACAACATTGTCTTTTAGCCCCTCCTAATTTTGTTTTCCTAACTTCTGTTACTCGCCGCTTTTTCTCCCTTGCTGTCCTGTCTCTCATCTTTACCCCCTCCTTCACTTCTGATCATCGTCTCCAATCTTACCCACTCTGCAAAATGAGGTATGATGAGCAGGAGAATTATCTTTCCTCTTTGAGGACCAGGACAGGAGATTATATATTTTTGATCATTTTGAAGTTGTACAGTGCAGACTCTGCCTACCAGTGCAATGGTTTGCCTACTTGTTCTTTAGGTCTGTCTACTGTGACAAACTCCTCCTTGCATTGCTGTGACTTCGCCTACCATTGCCTATGGCATTAGCCTCGTCTACCACCGATAATGGTGTGCTTACCCCACCTACTTTTATTTTGGTCCCATCTACAATTGATTTGGTCCCACCCACATGAGGCCACTTTCAGATTTTTTTCCAGGGCCACTTTTATTTCCCAATCTGCCCCCTTCCCACAGATTTACCCACATGCCTCTTAAACACCCATCATCTCCACATGCCATTTACATGCCCATTAGATTTATCCACCTGTCAGTCCCTCAAACTTATTAACATGCCCATTTAAACTTACAGACACCTTGAGATTGTCCCTGAAGAGATCCAATGGAAATTTCAATGCAGACTGTTTCAAACTGACATGAGGTCACACCATCACTTGACTGGAGAGTGTGCAGCTTAATATCATTGTGCCCAGAACAGCTTTCCGCTGCCAGCCTGGGCATCCAGCAAGAACACTAAGCAGCTCACTTCTTCGTCTGCAGGTAGCAAACCCCCTGGTGAGATCAGGCTTCTTATTGTAGTAGCCCCAATACCCCCCTGATGGTGGCCCTAAAGAGTCATAGGAACGCCCTTTACTATTTCTATGTATATTTTATATAATCAGGGCACACTGTCAGCGCATTCACTGGTGTTTCTAGTGACCCCCTGGCAGAAATTACGCATGCACAGTAAAGCCCCTTACCATCTGAGTCCACCACTCTGAATAGGCACAGCTCCCCCATCACATGGTATATATTCTGATCCCTGCTCTGTTCAGAGAAGAGACTCAGATGGTAAGGGAGCACGTCTCCCATGTCGAAAAAAATATATTTTCAGTACAGGCAGGCTGGCTCTGTTGCACCATCTTGCAGTGCTTACCTGGTGTTCTGCCAGCTCTGTACACTAGGATAATACACTAATATGCGCGCTCCAGTTGAGATGTATCCTATCATCATTTTTTTACATACATTTCTTTTTTTTACTCAGAATCCTTAGATAATACTCAGAATGACCCGTATATAATATGCCCACCTACCAACATATGCCAGCCAGCTCAAGTTTGTGCCATTTACAATACTACACATCTCTTTCATAATGTGAAATGGAAGCGGCCTGTCAGTGCTGGCAACTCAACACATCCTGGCTGTGTCGCGTAAGGGGGTGGGGGGGGCTGTCATAAATATGGCCCTGATGATTGAATCAGCCTTGGCTTCTGGTCAATCAGGATCTGGATTTACTATAGTATAGATGGAGTTTAAATTTCCTACCCAATTTTTACTGCCAGTGTTCAAATTAGTTAAGCAGGTGTTTGACATGTGATAAAAGGCAGTGCTGGGATTACATTTACAGATATGTACATTTCAGTCATAGACCAAAAAGCCACAAAATATCACACAAAGAGTCTGCTGAACCTTGGAAGTACACAATCGGTACATACCTCCACATTTATTGTGTTTTTTTATTTCCACAGTTAGTGCCAGTTTTTGTCATAGGAATTCTACCTTGAGAAAACTGAGATGCATGGGTGACCTATATCACAGTGACAGACAGGATATTGGGTAGTTTTTCTTTTTAATTTATGCTATAGGTATAAAATAGGTGAATTGGTATTATCTATGTTTGTTGATGGTATACTCTTATTCCAGACAAGTTTCACATATGTAACAATACAGATCCATGTTGTGTTCACTTATTGCCTTACTGAGTACATTTTGTGGTTGACCCAAAACTTCCAAAAAACAGGATCATGCCAGTAAGGTGTTACTGAAATTCTTAATTTTTTTTATATGACTTATCACATTTACCTATAATTTTCCTGTGTTTTGCTGCTAGTTCAGCTCTAATTTTAGAGACCCCCAAGCCTCAAACCAGCTCTCCGCCGAATCAGCAGTCTAAACATAGGTGGAGAGCGCTTTATACCACCCCCCACTGTGACTTATCTAAATGCTTCTATCTCCTTGTAAGTTCCATCTGAGATCAGAGCTCTTGTGCACTGGCAGCTGGAATCAATGTCGCAGGCTGTCTATTCTGTTACCACATCATCTTTGCAAGGGCAAATAAGGAGCATATATTCTGTGGAAACCTTTTAGGGCCTTATAAAGAAAAGACATAATATATATATAATTTTTTCCCTACCGTGTATTAGTCTGACGTGGAAACAGAGGGGCCGCTACAAGTCTGTTAACCTATGGCGGCCTGAACACTTAATCAGGCCCTTTTCCTTCTGGCACAATGTGTTTGGAGTTAGGCTATCATTTTAACCAGTGTGAGGCTGTTCTTCAATCCCTTCCCACCCACTTGAAATATATGGCCAATGCTGCATACACTGTTACGTTCACGCAGCTCACCATTCCAAACAGTGTGAATCGGGACACAACTCCCAACGGCTCCCTGAAGTGTTTTCTGACTGAGTGGGGTTGTCACCTAAAATCAGGACTGTCCAACCACAACCAGGGTAAGGTGGCAGACTGTCCTGATGTCTCCTACCTGTTTTTACAGCTTTCACTACTTTTAGCTGCTCATATCTTAAGCTTATTTGCTTTTGTCTGGATCCTGAATGGCTGGCACAATGTTTGAAAAAAGACAGGTAAAATAAATATCGGTAGTCTAGCAATGAGTGGATTCTCTTCCATACCAGCCCCAATGTTAAATCAATAGCACCAATGTTTAATAAATAGGCCTCCCTACCTGCAACCAGCTCAGGCCAGGCATTAAATTAATGGCATTCACATTTAATAAATAGACATATTACCCCCTACCTCCCCTGACATGAAATTGATAGTATTTACATTTAATAAACCCATTCCCCCAAACAGGCCTTACATTTAATATATATAACCCTCCTTCTTCCCAAACTTCACCCCACATAAAATGTTTAACCCCAAACCACCCCAACATTAAATAGTCTCATAACTCCATCAACTTAAATTCATAGGCACTACCATGGCCTCCCTATTAAATCAAGTAGCCCCTGCCATGAAATAAACTGATCCAACCATCACCAGCAAACTCACTCCTAGCCCCATTACATAAAGAGCATTTTGGTGTGCCAGGGACACGGTGTAGACGTTATATATAATATGCCGATAGTCAACCATATTATACCAACACCCCCATGATATACTAGATAAGAGGGCCTGAGTACCCCGTGCCTCATACCTCAGTTATCTCCACTCTGCCGCTCTCCATCCTCCCCCACTCCCTAGTTTTTTCCAGGTCCTGAATTAGATAACTAACTTGGGGCTCTTCTCACTTTCTTCTTCAGCTAGCTCCTCCTTTCTACTGTCGAGTCCTCCTGTCTTCTATTTCCTGACAGTTCCTCTACCTTCACTGACAACGGCGTGCACATGACCTAATGATGTTGCAACATTGTCATGGTCAGATATAAGGGGGCAAGAACAGTAGAAGGTCTGATGTCCCTCCATCCTAGAGTAGGGGGCAAGACTTTTGCTGGTGGGCCAGTGCAAAGCTACTTCATCCCTTATTGTTTTCTTTATCAATAATGAAAAAAAATGAAAAAAAATCAAAATGTTTTAATGATGATTGTTTTAATAATAAAATTATGCAACCAAATACAGTTATGTTATGCGCTATATATATATATATATATATATATATAATGAATGGTATATTTGAATGTACTCCTTTGTCCTAGGGCATATACCACTTCAAAATTAAATTTATCTCACCTGAAATCTATAACAATGATAAATGGCACAGTTTCCATTTTGTATAGTTGGCAAAATATCTAGTCATTCTCTTCTTATACTGATTGAGGAAAGAAATGTAATTAAAATAAATTGCCTCAGGTCAAGCAATTTCTCTTCAGAAAATAACTTTATTTGGAATGGAAAAAAATGAAATAGAAATTATGTGATGGGTCTCTTTCCACAGATACCTGGTTCTTCTTTTAATATTAAGTGGATGTGCAATAAGCTTCATTCATGTAACTAATTAAGATTCTCAATTTGGCTATAGTATGTTTAGTTTACGTTTGTTCCTTTGGCTATTTATCTTGAGCTAACATTAGCTTCTCACTTCCCTCCAATTTAAGAATAACCTGTTTTGCTATGATACAGAGAGAGCTTGGCTTTACAACACATCTAAAGTGCTTCAACTTGTGTCTTAATTTTGCTTTCATAACCTGGGGCATGGAAACACTTTTTCCCTTCTGGGTGGACATTACAAAGGATTATGAAACATTTGCCTGGTATAAAAATGAGTTCATTTGAAAGTATGCTTTGTCTACAGTCTAAATACAGTTTTTTCTTTCATACTTAGACACTGAGAGCTTGATTTAGAATTGGATGTAAGTCCATCTGCTCCATGTAAAAATGTATCGAGTAAAATGTATCGCACTGCGCATTCAGGCAACCTACGCCTCTATTTTGAGCTGAGTACATCTTATATTTGCATACATTTGTGCTTGTAGAGGTGGGTCAGGGCGTTTAGTATAGCAAGGGTGTGGAGACGAAAGTCAACCACACCCTATAGAGGTGCATTCAAATTTGAGCTACTCATATATTTAAGATACGTTTTTGAAGGCTATTTTTCGCATCCCATAATTCTTATGCAACTTTCCAAGTTAATGATAATGATGGATGCATCTACGTGCGCATTATGGACCTTATTTAGATTCGGACGCAAAGTCCGTTTAAGAAGAGTAGGAGTGGAAGTGTGTCGCAGCTTGGTAGGGTATTACGAGTGGCAAGCAACCCCAGTTGCGTTCCACTCTTAATATCCTATCGAGCTGCGAGCAGTTCCTGCAGCTAGCTAACCGTTTGCGCCACCTAATTCCTGCCGCACTGCTTTAGCCCTGTTTTGACGTGTGTTGCGTCTGCGCCTCACTACGACTAGGATTTATTTACATGGTCACGCCTTCACAATTCCGTATTCCTCCCATTCTTTCGTAGTGAGTCGCAAGTGTTAATTGCGTTCAAGATGCAGGCGGATTTGGTGCTTTCTGCACATGCATGATAGTGTTTTTTTGTTGGATGCCCCTAAAATGGACTTTGCGCCCAACTCTAAATGAGGTCCAATATCTATAAGCTAGAATTACAGTTGCATGTATCTTATGTTGCTTACAAGTCATAATACAGCCGTAAAACATAAGCGTAAAGACCCATTTTTGCATGTGTGCAAAGTCATGAGGCCAAATCCCTTTTACAGTAGAACATGGGATATATTTACTAAACTGCGGGTTTAAAAAAAGTGGAGATGTTGCCTATAGCAACCAATCAGATTCTAGTTATTTATTTAGTACATTCTACAAAAGGACAGCTAGAATCTGATTGGTTGCCTATAGTTTAGTAAATATACCCTCATGCCTTTTTTTGGGTGCCAAAAATTGTCTGTCTTACAAAAATCAGAACTCTTGGCAGGTCAGAGCTGTCAACCCAGCTGTAATTTACAAAAATACCCAAAAGACCATTCAAACTTTAGTTGCATAGATAGCAATTTACAAGAGGCCCAGTTTTATTTCATATCAGAAAATCACCCCTGAGAAGTGCTAAATATAGGGAAAATGCATGCCATAAATTCAAATGTATTGTGGCAATGGGAGTGGCTTGCCACAGGCCTCTCAGAGTGGAATTAGCTATGGAGCCAACAGTCTGCAGGTAAAAGGCTGCAGACCAAGTTATACACAGGTGTAGCACCGTGCTTATGTTAAGTTATATACAGGTCTGAGAAATGTGATAAAGTAAATGGAAAATCTGATTTACTTACTTGCTTGCTTTAAAGTGTTTGTTTCCACAGCTAGCAGCAGAGCTGATATGGGTGGCTGTACTGAATAGGCGTTACAGAACACATGAGGAGACTTCCTTTAAAGACAAGGTGGGAGTGTCACCTGTTAGTCACCCAAGCCTGTAGGAGACTTGTGTATTTCATCTTGAGTTGTGCTCTTGTTAGAGGTGACTGATGCTGAACTAGTTGGCCAGTCAGTAGAGAGCTGAACTGTGTATAGTAAGCATTAGGGTCACCAGGAGGTGCAAGCAAAAAGGTATTGCTTGCTGGTGTCCTGACCAGAAGTATTGCCATTTATTGTGATGCAAACAATAAAAATCTTTGATTTACAACAAGAAGTTATTTGTGTTGCTGATATCTGCTGGGTGTTCTTGCAACAGAAAGTGACAACAGGGCCACAAGAAGGGTGCGGTTTGTTACAGTATATAACATATATAATTTGCAGTCGCTCTAAATATGGGCCATTTAAGAAAGAAATTTAATTAAAATGAATTGATTCAGGAATTTATGTGATAGGTCTGTTTCTAGACATATCTAATTATTATTTTTTATGATAAAAGATATAAGGTTAAAATCCTAAATGGTTTTTAGTTAGTGTAATTTAAGAAGAAGAATATTTTTTAACATCGTTGTATTCTCACTATAAATTACTTTCATAGCATGTTTGTTTTATTGTGTAAGAATCAGGGAAACTTATATTCCATACTACAGTGCAGTAAAGAGAGAGTAAATAAAGTCATGCAGGAACAATGGCTTGTTCAAATGTATAATTATTACAGGCAGGATCACTTAATAGAGCAATTCCATACCTCCCATCCCTGCAATACCAATATCCAAAGTGCAAAATAAGCATAGACTACTGGGCTGAGGGTGTAACCATGGACATATAGAGAGGGTGGTCAGTAACATAAGGTTGTGGCATTGGCAGATCTTTGGTCACTTTCTATAATATTGAACAGCTGATTATAATATCAAAATGGAACATAAAATTATGATTTATAAGAAATGCTGCACAGTACATTCTGCATGAAACACTACAGTTCACTAATGTTACCAATGAGCTATCTCGTATTTACTTTAATAATTGTTCAATAATTACTTTTAGAAGGCTATTGATTCCCAAGATTCTAAATATCTTTAATCTTTGTTGTGGAATAGGAATTTGTTTTGAGTGGGTACATTTTAAATGGACTATATGAATCTATCATATTGGTGGTCTGATGTCATAATAGACAGTAATGCTCTTCAAATGGGGACTTTCGCTCTTTACTGTAAATGTAAAGCATAGAATTCCACATGGACCAATGATTACTTGTCAGGTTTATGAAGATTACAATATTTTCTTGCACTGGCCAATATTTTAATCCTCCTATTCTCCTCTTAATATAGTCATGACCAATAGTAATAAACATGGAATCAGGCTGAAGCAAAAATAAATAGAATCCCCAGTACTCAACAGCTGCAAGCAAAAATAAGATATAATAATACTACTTCTAAACTTATAATTAAAGCATTATCAGTTTAGAAGCAGTTTTATTACGTCTTTCTGTTGGTAGCTGTTGAATGCTGGGGTATAGTATCACATTCTGTTTTGTAGTTAGTACTTAAATTGATTGAGCAACATACCATGCATTTTATATTAAGTTGTAAGCAGATTGTGTAGTAGTGATTTGTGTGAAATGCCACAAAGGGAAAAATGCGTATGATTATGTATGGCCAGAATATCCTGTAGACATCTGGTATGGATTTAAAAAAATAGTGATATACCCACTGGACATTAAGACCTTTCCATTGCAATATTTTTCTCTGTCCCCGTAGTCCAGATATGTACTTTAATAAACAGAAAGCACTCATGTTCCACAAGTAAATTTGCTGGTGAATGAAGAATTTCTGAGAAAAACAGCCATGTTTTCTGCTAAGGCCCCTGAATTGTAGACAGGCAATTACTTCCCATAGTTACTGTTGGGTTTTACGTGGGAATCACAACAATTGTTTCAAACAAAGATACATTAGTAATCCTAATTCCTTTACGTTTCATGTTTTTATATCTACTTAAGTACAGTGCCATGAATTATGTTAATATTTTATAAATAAAATGTAATACATATCATAAACAAAGCAGAGGGAAATTATCACTGAAACAAAACAAATATTGTTTCTCTAATGTTTGATTGCTGTTTAAACCATGAAGTTCATCTTTTTTTTCCTTTACTCCACCAGAGATTTGATAAAAAAAAAAAATTACACTTAAAATGACTAATGTAATGTGTGCACAATGCTTTACTGCTTTATATGAATTTGTTGCTGCTAATCCTGTACTTTTTGAGGTGAAAATGCAGAACAACACTACTGGCATTCATTATGTAAAGTAATAGGGAAAACAGGAATGATATTTAATTTAAGTTATAAAAATGATAACAATTATCTGTTACTTTTTGTCAGATAAATATCATGTACAGAAAAGCTTAGTATAGTTGCAAACATTTTCTCAGCTGGATGCCAATGTGGAAGTAAATGATAAATTCTTATAGGTTTCCGACGTATTGGGTAAGAGTTGTGGATTATTTACTTACTACATTTGAATCATATTGTAATTCTAAATATTGCAGCTCTTAGTTAGTACTTCATAATAATATTATAGTAAAGAGCTATTCCCAGCTGAAAAAATAGATGCAGGCAATCTTTTGTAACAACTTAGTATACAAGACTGATACATTTTTACAAGTTGGTGTATTATTTTTCCTTTTTTGATAATTGTCAGGAATGTTTTTATTGTATGTCTTCTTGTAGCACATTCAATGAATTTCAGTTTGTGAAGTAAAACCTCTCGTTCCTTATTGATGTCATTACTAAAGTTACTAATCTAATTCCTCAAAATACAGAAGAAGGCAAAATATTGACTGGAGTTACTAAGTACAATTTAGCAGTGTCTTTACTCATTCTCCCAAATCTCTCCATTATTCTGACTACATTCCAAGTAATATGATCCTGTGTGGATGGGTTTCTTCATTGATGTGTAATTGCCTGTAACTCTGCCTTATATTAAGAGATTCAAAAACATCCTGTGACCTTTAGTGTTCCTGATGAATGCAAGGGAATAAACTTCTCAGGGATATATTTTAATATGCAGTAAAGTTAATATTTGTAGACTTTTCTATATCTCCATTATGGTCCACATCACGCACTGTATAAAAGTCAACTAGCAGGGTCACCCTACATTCTACGGCTTTATAATGTGTAGCAGTTTTTATTTTTTAGCTAATTATTTGGTAAATAGACCAAAAATGCTATTTAGAAAATAAAATTTGTTGCTTTGTCGCGTTGTCGTTATGTTGTGTTGTGGCAAGGCTTCCTTCCAGCAGTCAAACAATTGTTTTAACCCAAAAAATTATGTTTTCAATATTTGTCGCTCTGGCGCATTGCCACGTTGTCATTATGTAGTCTAATAGGTTACTTTTTCGATACTAAATAATTATGGAAGATTTGGCAGCTATACCTTGAGAAATGTGGAAGATATTAGCAACAAACAAAACAAAAAAACTTCTTCTTTTATTTAACTATGACTGATTTGTAATTACTGATGGGTTAAACCGACATATGCAAACCAACATTTATCTACGAGTACCACCAGTTTATCAGGCTGGAAATCTATTTTACTGGTTAAATTAATATACTGAATATAAACTAGTGGAAAATTGCTAGTTCTGATCACATTGTCTTTCTATGTTGGAATGTAAGTGGCCTAAATAATAAGATTAAAAGAGCACTGGTTTAGATATGTTTTAAAAATTAAGACCCATACACTAAACTTTTACAGGAAATAGTCATAACAGGACAAAAACAGCTATAAATGAAAAAGCCTTGGCTTGGATATTCTTATCACTCCACATTTTCTTACTATGCTGGGGTGTCTAAGTGATGGTTAGGCAAAAATATGAATGGAAGAAAAAAGTTGAGTGAAAGGAAAATTCATAGATTGATTTGGTTTCAATAATGTAAAATGTAAGTAGCAAAAAAATAACAAACTTTTGCCAAAGCTGCGCTGACACCTAGGAAAATATTTAACTAACATGTCCCTCCCCCTAGCCAAAGCCCCTGGGACTGCTCAATGCAGATGTTTTTCCTATGGCTCCTCCTTTTCTCTCACAGCTCAACCTGAAGACCAAGGGAAGGAATGAGTGGGAGGACCAATCACGAACTGCAATCAAGAGATTACGGCTTGTGACTGGTTGTCCTGCTCACACCCCCGACCTGCCGCCACTTAATCCCTTCATTGTTAAAGTTGAAAGGAATTTGTCCTCACCATATACCTCAAAATTCCCCCACAGCTAATTACTGCCGGTAGGAGATGAGAAAATGGGTGGGGTGATGACATAATCAAGCCCCACCCCATACCCACTGGTAATAACTTGTGTGTGAACTTGTGCAATACAGAGAACAAGTCCCACTGTTCTGGGTATTTGGGGAGCATCAGGCTGTTGTTAATTGCAGAACTGCAGAACTCCATCAGAAGTCTCATGCTTCCTGACACTAACCAGCTTTGGTTTACAATCTAGAAAAGGATTTTCACTATGTAAGCATGCTTACATGCTTGAGCAGCCAAACATTGCAGTTTTCAAGTTCACAGAAAAAGGAGTGAACAAATACAATGTTATGGCTAGCGTCCCAAACAAAAACTCCTAGGACAGGCAGTAGAGGTCTTCGCCTATAGAAGCCTCCTTTCCCATAGAGCAAGTCTTGCTCACAGGTACTTCGAAGCCCCTATGTCTTAACACTAAGTAGTAGGAGCTTATATTTGGAGACCATAGTGCAGATGGTAGGAGAACGTCCCAAAGATAGAATAGACTCCACTACTGACCGCGGTCCTGGAACCAGATGGTGATCAAGGCAGTTGGCAGATAGGCGGGATCCAATAATAGGGAAGGGTCAGGGCTACAGGCAATCAGGCGAGGTCCAGTAAACATTCAGAGGTCAGGGCAACAGGTTAAACAGGCTTTGTCAGGTAAACAGGCAGAGTTCAGGGCAACAGGCAATCAATGAGGTTACAGAAATACTGCAATGTGGAGCAGGTCAGGAATGTAGAAAACAAAACCTATAACCGGCAGGTCTTTCCTGCCTTAAATAGTATTGCTGTCCAACCAGGAACAGGGCTGAAACCTGCACTAATTAGCCCCCAGATGTAAGCTAATTAACTTAAATGCACACACTCGCCCAACTGTTTGACAACTTGCTGGGCACGGCGTGCCAAGCTGCTCGCTATGGCCCTTCTGCTCACCTGCTAGACGCAGGTGAGCAGACGGGCCATTGCGAGCAGCACAGCGGGCCGTCACAGTACCCCAGCTTGAGGAGGGATGAAGGAACCCCTACATCCTAGTTTCCTAGGGAATTGTTTGAAAAGTTCCTTTACGAGTTTGTCCACATGTAAATTCCTCTACGGAACCCACGAACATTCCTCTGGGCACTAGCCCTTGCAATGCACCAGTCAAGAAATTTTCCACCAAAAATTCTTGACGTTTATCAATTTTGACAGGCTGAGGCCTCTGAGATCAATGTGACCTAATCTTGCTTGAGTAGACTGCAGACTTCAGAAGGCAGCAATGGAAGGTGTTGGGTATTTTCAAGGACCTAGGAAAGTTCAGTCTAAAAGCCACAGGATTGATTTGTTTCAAAATTACAAAAGGACCAATAAACCTGGGCCCGAACTTCCTGCAGGGCTGCCGGAGTCTGATGTTTCATGTAGATAGCCACACCCTGTCACCAACTTTGAAAGAGCAGGCACTACGATGTAGGTTAGCAAAGAATTTAGATTTAAAGGAGGCTTGACATAAGACAACTTCATCCTTCTTCCAAATCATTTTAAGGCGATTAGCAGTAGAGCAAACCTTAGGTAAGCCTGACATAGCCAAGGAAGATAAGGTATTAGCCCTGGGATGGAACATGAAGTTCCTGAAGAATGGAGAAACTTGAGTGGATGACTGGCATGCAATATTGTATGCAAACTCTGCCCAGGGGAGTGGAGTGACCCAGTCATCATGACATTTCAAGATGTACAAAAGGAGGAACTGTTCAAGGGACTGATTTACTCTTTCAGTCTGCCCATTAGACTGAGGGCGGTAAGCTGAAGAAAGACTTAGGCAAGGTACAAAAGGACTTCCAGAAAGCAGCAACAAACTAAGAGCCTCAGTCAGACACCACATCGACAGGAAGACCATACAGTCGGAGGATGTGCTGAACAAACAAGGATGCCAGGGTCCAGGCACATGAAAGCTTGGTCAGAGGGACGAATTGGGCAATCTTGCTGAATAAGTCCAATGTTATCCAGATGGTATTATATCCTGATGACCAAGGTAAGTCCACAATAAAATCCATTGACAGATACGTCCAAGGTCTAACAAGAACGGGTAAAGGCATTAATGGACCAGAAGGACATCTTCAGGAAGATTTCTTTTTGGAGCAGACCTCACAGGAGAGGATGTATTCCCTGATGTCATTGGACAAGATTGGCTTCCAAACCACACAGGGCAAGTTTTCAATGGTCTTAGTAAAACCAAGGTTTCTGGAGGTCTTATTGTTATGAAACTTGTAAAGAACAGCCTTCCCTAAATGGTCCAGGACAAAAAGTCTGTTGACTATAGTCTCCGGAGGTGCCAGATGTTGGAGTTGATAAAGGGTCTTACCCAAATTTTGGGCTAAAGCGGCAAGGATTTTAGAAGCCAGAACAATGGGAAGAGGGTCCGTAGAAGGAGACTGAAAAGAGATAAAGCTTCGAGACAGGGCGTCAGCATTCACGTTTCTTGAACCTGGGCGAAAAGTGATTATAAACCTGAAGCGAGTCAAAAAGAAACCAGGAG
Organism: Mixophyes fleayi; assembly: GCF_038048845.1. NCBI lineage: Eukaryota > Metazoa > Chordata > Amphibia > Anura > Limnodynastidae > Mixophyes > Mixophyes fleayi. The sequence goes on along the minus strand of NC_134404.1, from coordinate 230,302,349 downwards.
CAGGGCTGAAACCTGCACTAATTAGCTCCCAGATGTAAGTTAATTAACTTAACTGCACACGCGCACCTGGTTATGGAGTGGGAGCGTCCTGGTTGCCCTGGCAATGGCCGGGACACTCGGGCCGGAAGTGATGTCCCAGGTGCCAGGGGAACAGCTGGGGTGCAGGTGAGCAGACCTACAAATGCAGCAATGGTAAGGTATTCGTGTCAGGTGGTCTCAGATAAAGATAAATGTGGATTTTAGTAATCATTAAATCATTTGGTAGTAAATGAGCACAAAGTAGGAAATACTTACACCTATCCTATTTACCTGTTTTATTTTCATACAGTTATATCTATATATCGTAAAACAGAAACACTGTGCAAGTGGTGAAAGGCAGGTATATATGTCCCAGGTTGTCTCTCTTAAATTATTCTAAACCCCAGGGAGATTTGTGTTTGGGAAAAGCTTCCCAAAGAGTTTCTTCAGATGTAGGAAAAGCTGGTAATGGTCCCTGGGGCAGTGTCGGACTGGGACATGAAGGACCCACCGGGGGACTGCAACAGTAGGGGTGCACCAGACGGGGTGTAGCTAACCACCACAGAGGCGAGACCAGACACTAGAAGGGGAGTGGTCAGCCCATGAAGGACATGGCTAACAGCATAGTGTAGTATATAAAGAAATGCAATGTATATAACGAATACATAGTCAAGGCCCCACCCGTTAGGTCTTGCGCCAGAACAGTTGGCAGACTGTCCTGCTCTCACCTACCTGTTCTTGCAGTGTTCACTACCTGCTGCTGATGTCTTAAGCTCAGTTGCTGTCTGGACCCTGGAATGTTCGGTCCTGTTTGGAAAAGGTATAGGTATCTACCAATGAGGGCACACTCTAGCCCCTTTCCCCAACCAGTCACAATGTTAAATCAATAGCTTTAATTTAATAACTAGGCCTCAGTCTCTGCAATCAGTCCTGACATTAAATTAATAGAATTCACATTTACTAAATAAACATATCCCCCCCAAAGACATATTCCCCTGCCCCATGCAACCTAAACATTAAATGATTAATAACTGCATGTAATAAATAAACCTATTACCCTCCCTACAAAGCTCCAACACTAAAAAATTTGTACTCTCACTGAACAAAAAGCCAGCATTTTTCACCCCAGCAATAAATTATCCCATAGGCACCACCATCACCCCATCAATAAATTAATATGTCCTGCACACTATTAAATAGCCCACGTCCCCACCTAAATTACGCTGAAATCACCTCATCCTCTCCCCACACTTACCTTCTTTCATTCCAGCACTGCAAAGTCTTCTCATTCCTCTCTTGCGGCACGCACACGTGGGACAACTCACATCACATACTACATGCCCTGTGTGTTATGAGGTAAGCAGAGGAAGAAAAGAGGGAAGGAATAGATTATTATTATTATCTGTGACCACAAGCAATAGGAGGGCTGTATACATCAGGGTATATTTCCTAATTTTTATGGTGCGAACAATAGATGGTTTAAGTTTTAACTTGCGTAATGATGGGATTTTTAGATGCTTTGTAGCTCTTCACTGATCACCTTTTCTCCATTGTTTGTTCTCTCCAAAACAACCTTCCTTACCTTTTTCAAAATACCGCCCGCTATCTCTGGTTCTTTAATTGCAACCTGTTCACCTTGTTCTCTTGATCTAACTATAGAACATCCAAAATCTAAAGTAAAATAAAAAATGTCACTACTTTTCAATGTGTTACCTCCTGTTCATGACACACAACAAATACAAATAACATAAATCATATATCAATCTAATGAAATTTAACATTGATAGAATGATATATTCTATTAAATTTATCTATATTACTCTAAATATTCAAAACTACCAGTGTCCACCACTAGTGATAGAATTACAAGTACACATGGGCTATTGCACGCAGAAAAAAGCACTACATACATAGTGGAAGGCATGTAGATGTTATAATGAAACAATACCCTTAGTGAGAACATTCAGTACCACCCCTGACCTTGACTCCATGGGAAATACCTTTGCTGCAGATCAGGGTTTGACTAAAATCTAGTCAGGCCCAGGTGTGCCAGTTGTGCATTTAGAGAGACAGAGTGATTATTTATATATAATACCCAGTTAAATTTATATATATATATATATAATACCCAGTTCATTTTATGCCACATTGTTCAATTTATGCCACAATTCATATTATGCCACACAGTAGTGCCCCCAAAAAATATAATTCCCCACAGCAGTGCCCCCAAACAATATTATGTCACTGTCACTCACCGGAGTGTGAGTGCCTCCACTCTGGTACGTGGTTCTCCATCTTTCCCGCTCACACCTGTGTGGATCCGCGGCCGTCCGCCATCCTGTCGCACTGGGCATGCGCAGGTCCTTTTAACAACTACACCTGACCACTAATGTGATTGATGGATCAATCACCCCTCCCTACTTAAGGCACCTGCAGCCTTAGGTAGGGGCCTGATCTTGAAGTCTCACTCCCAGTGAACTTCTATAGGTGTGTGCAGTTTCCAAACTGCTTCCAGCTCTTCTCCTGTGTGCAGTTTCCAAACTGCTTCCAGCTCTACTCCTGTGTGCAGTTTCCAAACTGCTTCCAGCTCTACTCCTGTGTGCAGTTTCCAAACTGCTTCAAGCTCTACTCCTGTGTGCAGTTTCCAAACTGCTTCCAGCTCTACTCGTGTGTACAGTTTCTAAACTGCTTCCAGCTCTACTCGTGCTTCAGCTTCCACGCTGCTCCCTGCTCAACTCAGCAGCGGTTCCCATACCGCTACAATGCTTTACTTCTCAGCTGATTCCAAATCTACACAACTGGTTAAGCTCTACTGACTATTGTCTATTGCCTATTGCTCGCATACCAGTTGTATCCATTGTTGTTTGCTGCACAGGGTACAAGTACCCATATAGACTGTGTTACTGCATTGCTTCATTTAGGACAAGCATTCACTCAAGCTACGATATCTCCTCACGCTACTACTTAGCGTTATTGTGCATATCTGCTGTGACCAGCTTCTCCTCCCTGCAAGGCATCTACTCCATACAGACTATTCATTGTGCCTTCCATCTCTGCCTCACAAGACATTGCTCTACTCGCGCTGTTTCCATACAGCCACAGTTTGCCTTTCAACTTCACTCTCCTGCACCTGGACAAGTCCTCATTCCTTCTCACAGCAGTGGTACAACTTGCTGCACGCAGACCACTGACTTCCCTGCTACCTACCCGCACCTGGACAAGTCCTCCTATCACAGCGGTGGTACAACTTGCTATACGCAGACCACTGACTCTCCTATTACCTACCTACACGTGGACCAGACTCCTCACCATAGCGGTGGTACAACTTGCTGAACGCAGACCACCGACTACCCTGCTTCCTACCTGCACCAGTACTATTCTTCCCATCACTACAGTGGTACAACTTGCTGTACGCAGACCACTGACTCCTCCTCTACCTACCATCACCTATCCACGTCCACTCCTCGTGTCTACATTATCTTCAGCCTCCAGTTTACTGCTCCAAGTCGCTGACTTTCCTCTAACCATAGCTGCAAGTCGCTGACTTCCTCAGACTATCTCTACTCTCCTGCTGTTGTGTCGCTCCAATCATTCACCTGCCTGCTTTGAGGTGCGTGCCATAACCCCGCCTCTCTAGCAGAGTTCCATCTGGTGAAACTCGGGTAAGCAACTCCTAGTGCCCGTGACAGTCACAGAGTACTACCATTAAATCATATTATGCCACAGAGTACTGCCCCCAACTCATATAAAGCCAAGAACATGGTAGCCCCCCCCCAGGTAAAAAGGGAACATTGTCAAGTTAAAAAAGTTAAAAGAAAAAAAAGAAATTACAATAAAATAAGTAAACGTGACTTAACTGTACTACATCTCCTCTCTGTGGTCGGCTGGGCAGGCTCCTAGCTAGCTTCTGTATCCTGCCGGCATTGCAACATCGCAACGTCATGATGTGTGTAACTCTCACAGGTGCAGGTGACTCGTGCTTTGCAAATTCTGAACTCGGGTGGGCCCCACCTACATAGAAAAGGGCAGAAGCGGATTAAGGACTAATAGTGGCACTGAAAAAAAGTCTGAAAGTGGCCTCATGTAGGCGGGGCTATATAAATGGTATGTGGAGCCCAGTATCTGTGTGCGCCCAGTGTGAGTGAGTGCGCCTACTGTATGTGTATCCTGTTCTTTTTGCTTTCCAGAGCTGTGGTTGTGGATGTCTTTAGCTCAGTTGCTGCTTGCCTGGATCCTTGAATGTTGGGATTCCTATCTGAAAAAAATATGGGTACATGACATTTAGAAAACTCCAACCAGCCTCAGCACTATAATCAATAGTACACACATTTAATAATTAGGCCTCCCTCCAGCCCCAACATTGAAATAATAGTATTCACTTTTGATAAATAGATCAATTTCTCTTTAACCAACCCCAACATTAAATTAATAGAATCCACATTTCCCTACCTCCAATCAGGCCTAGCAATTGTTATGTACGTTTTGTCGCTATCCAATAACGATTGTCGATTTGTGTTTCCAACGCACAAATATTTATTCACAAAAAGTAGCAGAATAATTCAAGCAAAATAATAATAAGTACAGCCATTACTTATCGCAGGCGCTCTGGATCCAGTAAACACTCATTCAGGTCTGAAGTCTGTGGTCAAGATGAACACTAGATGAAAAGCTCCTGCTTATATGCAAACAGAAATACAGTAAAACAATGTAGATGGTGTGGCTTGCTTCTATTGGTCCAGGCTTCAGGAAGGTCCAGGGGGTTGCAGATTATAGGCTAGTTCAAACTAAAGAATCCAAAGGTGGGGGTCATCTGTCCAGGGGATGTGCTCCGTTCTTCCCGCCAAGACTCCAGTTTCAACTAGTCCATTAGCATTTTATAGTCAGCATCATACTAAAGATTTATTCCCTAACATCAATAACTAGAGTATGCAATGTGCGATCTCTTCACCGAATAAACTGGACAGCTGCTGATGTAAAGGGGATTAATATGATACCAGACATGACACATTTCCTGTAACCTGTACCATATGTAATACTAATATGCATATAACTTATAATATTACACATAAACACTACTATATTTTGACATAAATAACTATGTGTTGCAACTACAATTAATGTGTACTATTTACAAATGTGTGTGTTTGTGCGAATGTATACAAAAGTGTAAAAACTGTTTATTGCTATGTATTGCGGCTGGACACGCCCTTCCACGCCGTAGCGTGCTCTACGCATATTTTCAGACAAAGACAACCAAGTTTGCTCGATATTAATTGAAATGACTTTATCCAATTTGCTGACTTCGACACAATAAATAGCATTTAAGTTTAATAAATATAACTATTTTCCACAACCATCCCTGGTATTAAATTAAATTCACATGTAATAAATAGCCCTCCTGCCCATACACAGCCCATATTCAATTAATAGCCCCAAAATACCCCAGCATTAAATTAAAGGTCCCCCATCTCATCTTAAATTAATAGGCCCCACTATTAAATTAAATTAAATCACCACACCACCACCCCACAATTAAAATAGCATCCATTATCCACCACCTACCATACACCCACATTATATTGCCCTCACCCCCATTCAGGGCCGGATTAAGGGAATGGAGGCCCCTGGGCTAAGGGGGCCTCCATTCCCCCGTGAGGACCCTCCCGTGATCCGAGCTACCCGCCCCCCCCGTGATCCGAGCCGCCCTCCTACCCCCCCGGCACTTACCTCCTTCTCCGGCGCGCTGTACGCTCTTTACTGAGGAGATCTCGTGAGTGTAAGACTCACGAGATCTTCTCAGTAAGGAGACTACAGCTCGCCGGAGAGAGCAGGACAGTCTGCCAACTGTATATTTCTATATTGACAGTTCCTCTGGCACATGTTATTAAATAAATATGAATATGTAAATTATATTGTGATTTATTGTGATGTATATTAACATTTTAACATTTTAACAGTTACTGCTAAATTTAGTTGCTCATTTTGTTCTATTTTTTATGTATTAGTCAAAGAGTACACATCATTCATACACAGAGGAGGCAGCCATTATGTGGGTGAACCAATAATACATAATCATATCTCCCAACTGTCCCAATTTCAACAGAACAGTCTTGATTTATGACTCTGTCCTGCTAGGGGGACATGTTTGTCCCATGGGTAGTAATGTTGTGGAAGGGTGGTATATAATGGGCGGTCTTGCACTTTACAGCCTTCAGGTGGCATAGGCAACAATGTACTAATCCCACCTCCCTTTATGTTTGCCCTGGATACAGTTCGTTTGGTCCCGCCCACATGAGGCCACATCCAGAAGTTTTTCCAGCGCCACTTTAAGTCCCCAATCCTTCCCTGCTTGAAAGCCTTTTATTCAAAAACCATCTAAAAGCTAAATGTTATCATATTAATGGAGAGCCAACATTCAAATATATTTTTAGCATTTTACGCAAAATTAAATATATTGTAATAATGTATTTATTTAAAAATACAAGTATTTACTATTATACTAATGCCTTCATTTTCAGAATGTTAACTATCTTATGTAGGTGATTATGTAGTTATTGCTGATTATGAAGAGCTTAGTCAATGGCACACAGGTCCGGGCTGGCAGGTTACGGTTCGGGGGGGGCGCACAGGCGGCCGCATCACGTGACACAGAGATATTGATAAATTATTTCATCCACGGGGGGGGGGATGGGGTTAGGCGGCCGACCCGAACAGCCGTTAGACTGAGCGGCCCGGGTGCCCGCTGCCCCCCTGCCCCCCGGTCCAGCCTGCCTCTGATGGCACGTTAATCTAATTAAAAACATATACCTGTCTAATAAAAGTATTTTAAAAAGCATATTATAAAGCTCTATATTAATAAATATTAATGATGATGATTATAACACTGTAACATTGTTCTTCTTTGGTAATAGCAGAACACTGCTTTTTTCACCCTTGGTCATGATTTATGTGTGACAGTTTTACTTTCTGAAATGTTATGCTTTGGAACTCAATACTCCACCATCTGTCTGAGGTGAAATGGGAACTAGTCTCAATTTTAGTATTCATATCCTCCAGTTCATAATCTTTTCCAAATCTTACTTTCTTCTACAACCTTTTGCTGGAAATACAGCACAAACTACAAAATTTTAACACATCTATTTTTTGCACTGGCTTCTTTTAGAGCCCATAAGCTAGTTAAAAGCATAGCATAACCATGTATTTTGTCTCACTTTAAATAGTGTTAGATAGAGATGCTCACTGACCCCCGTGAGGTGGTTTTGGTTTTGGATCTGGATTAGCTTCGTGTTTTGGTTATGGTTTTGGCAAAACCACCCTCGTGTGTTTTGGTTTTGGTTGTGGAAAAATTGCTAAAATATGCTAAAATCACATAATGTTGCTGTTTTTTTTAAATAACATTATTATTAACCTTACTAACAATTATTTCAAGTCATTTGCAGTCAATTTTTACCATCTCACAGGTCACATTATTATTTTCATACACTTTCGGACAAATACTGCAGTGACCTGGTTGGATGCTAAGCGACAGAGCAATGACTCAAACAAACGGCAGTTCCTAGCACATCTAGGACACATTGGCACACAGCAGAAAAGAAAACTGGTGCAATATGGAATTGTCCTTGGGCCCTTACACCCACCCTTATGTTGGATCTTAAAAGGACATGCACACTTTAGCAAACCAAGCACTTCAGCCACAAAAGTGCCACTCCTTGTGGCTGAAGTGCTTGGTTTTTTTGGGCCCCCACAAAACAAGCTAACAATGGGCTTAAGGCACCTAAGGTAACTGCACTGTTAATGAACTCTACTGTGGCAAGATGCTGTTGTCATCATCCTCAGCCTCATCCTCACCACCCTCATCAGTGTGTACATCATCCTCACACATTATTAATTAATCACCGCTGGAATCCACCATTACAGAAGTCCAATTCCAAAGTGGCATCCTCAATTGGTGTATCACCGGCTAAACTCGGGCTGTTCAGGTACGCATCAGCAGAGATGCTGAAAGGGGCCTTCTTTATCGGTGCATTATCAGAATGGTCACAATTACTCATAGCACTCGTGGATGGACTCTCCTCAGGGATTGGTGTAATTTCTGAATCTGAGCATACATTTTCCTCTAATGCCTTACTGTTTTCTTCCAGCTCGGCTTTTACACGTAAAAGTATTTATGCACCACATTTGGAGTCCGAATTACTTGGTCTTGCTTGGTTACAAGAAGATGCCTCAGTAACAATTTTAGATCTCGCACTCATAGAGAAAGGCAAAGGCCTTATTCTTTCTTTGCCACTGCATGTGTAGAATGGCATGTTGGCAATTTTTTTTTTCCGGCAGATAACTTTTCAGCTCTGTTTTTCTTCACCACAGTAAAAGGTGTTTTTTTTTATGTTTTTTTACATAGGTGACGTACAGGGATTACTATCATCAGGACTGGTGGCAATAGCTGCTTGCTGCTCCTGCTCTTCTGTGTACTGCTGTGAAACCATTTGGATAACACCGTACATATTTGGTGCAAATTTAGAAGAAAAGTCTGCAAGGACTCCATTACTAATTGTCATTGCTGAAATCCAAATACCTGTTTCTTGGATAAGTAATGTAGTTGTAAAGCTAATAAATTATCAAAAAAACAGTTTAATTCCTGGTAGGCCTTCATTAATTCGACACACAAACCAGATTGTCTTCCTCTCCATCTATGCATATTGGCAATGCAGCCATCGTCTTTAGATGTATATTACACCCTACACTTATAGTTAAATATGTAAAGAAATGGACAAAGGCAGTTTGGTTTCTGTCTCTATAGGCCCCCCTCCACTTGTAGAAAAAAATCAAAAAATTCAGCCGTTATAGACTGTACAATATTAATAGAAATGGACAAAGGCAGTTTGGTTTCTGTCTCTATAGGCCCCCCTCCACTTGTATAAAATACCAAAAAATGCAGCCGTTATAAACTGTACAATATTAATAGAAATGGACAAAGCCATTTTGGGCTCACTGTGTGTATGACACCCTACTCTTAAGGATAAATTGCCCAAACAGCAGCCTTTCAAGACGGAAATGCCCCAAGTCCCTTTCCTCTTTGGGGGTAGATTGCACCCTACACTTACATAGAAAGTTTTAAAAAGATGTTATCGTCATCATTTTCAGCTTCATCCTCACCCTCATCAGTGTGTACGTCATCATCACAGACTATCAATTCATCGCCGCTTGAATCCGCCATTAGAGAACAGTCAGTGCTTGGATGGTGAAGGCCTTACTCGTGGAAGATGTAGTTCATTTTTAGAAACATCATTTTCTTAACATTTTTGGGAAGTAACCTTCTACGGCGATCACTGACTAAGTTCCCTGCTGTGCTGAACATTCGTTCAGAGTACACACTGGAGGGTGGGCAGCTTAAGTATTGCAAAGCAAGTTTGTACATGGGTTTCCAAATTGCCTGCTTTTCTTCCCAGTAAGGAAAGGGACTGTCTGACATTTCCATATCAATTACCTCTTGAAAATAATCCTCCACCATCCTTTGCATGTTAATACTCATATTGGATGGAGTTATGGGCAAGGTCACACATTTTTTAGAAAAATCCTTCAAACCAGCCCAGATGTTAAACTGTTCTGGTCTGCCCTCTGCGTCTTCCCTGCTTCTTTTTTGAAAATTCAATTTTTTATGAGCAGCAGTTGCTTGAGAAACTGAAGGAGGACACGACGTCAAGCCAAGGCCCAGTTCTTGTTCATTTTGAAGCAAAGACTCAATGTAGGTCTTAAACCTTGGATCAAGCACAGTGGCCAAAACGTAGTGATCCGAGTTCAAGATCTTAATAACTCGAGGATCATTGTGAAGTGAATTAAGTACTTGATCGACAAGGCCATCATACTTTGCGCAATTGCTTGCTTTCATCTCCTCCTTCAGTTTCTCAAGCTGCTTTTCCAATAGTCTAATTAAAGGAATGACTTGGCTCAAACTAGCAGAATCTGCACTCACTTCACACGTCACAACTTCAAATGGTTTCAGCACCTTGCACAGCACTGAAAGGATTCCACACTGTGCAAGACTGAAATACATGCCCCCTCCTTTCCCAATGTCATGGCTTGTGCAATACGCTTGGATGGCTTTGAGCTGTTCCTCCATCCTCTGCAGCATGTACAGGGTGGAATTCCACCTAGTTACTACCTCTTGCTTAAGTTGGTGGCAGGGCAAGTTAAACTGCTCTTGGAGCTGCTGCAATCTCCTACATGCTGTGGCAGAATACCTGAAATGGCCTTAAATCTTACGGGCCACGGAAAGCATCTCCTGCACCTCATGGTTATTTCGTAGGAAGCTGTGCACCACCAAGTTGATGGTGTGAGCAAAACAGGGAATGTGCTGGAAATCACCCAGCTGTAATGCTCGCACTATATTGTTGGCGCTATCAGAAATTACATATCCTGGGGAGAGTCCAAGTGGTATAAGCCATGTATCAATCACATCTCTTAGTTTGCGTAACAAATTGTCAGCTGTATGCCTGTTAGTGAAGCCGGTGATACAAAGAGTGGCCTGCCTGTGACAAATGTTACATAGTGGTGTACATGCTGCTGCTGTTCCTGCTGGTGAAGGTGAATGACTAACCCAGTGGGCTGTCACAGTCATAGGGGGGTATTCAATTGTTAGTTTTAATGCGCTAAAACACAAAAAAAACGAGTGCTCGAAAAAAACTTTATATTATACAGTAATTTTGCGCGCGTAAACAGTTAATACGGTACTTACTCGCTGCCAGCGGGCTGAATTTCAGCTCGCTGCTCAGGGAGCTGCGAGCTGAAATTCCGCGAGTAATTACCGTATTAACGGTAAGATTTTTTTGAGCGCTCAATTGTTAGCGTTAACGCTAACAATTGAATACCCCCCATATAGTCTTTGGTTTGCCCACTTCTACTTGTCCACATATCTGTGGTTAAGTGGACAGTGGGCAGAATGGCATTTTTCAGCGCTATCTCTACATTTGTACACACTTTTTGGTATAGTTGTGGAATAGCTTTACGGGAAAAATGGTGTCGCGATGGAATTCTGTAACGCGGACACAAAACCTCAATTAACTGTGAAAAACCAACTGCGTTTATTGTGGATATTGGACGCAGATCTAACACTAACATGGCAGCCATGGCGTCTGTGATTCGCTTGGTGACTGGGTGACTGCTGTCATATTTGCTTCCCCTAGCAAATGATTGTTTCACAGTTAATTGTTGAAATGTAGGACTGCTCTTTTTCTTGGCCTTCCTCTGGGCTGACGATTCCCCCCCAGCAGCAGTGGGACTAATGCTTTCTTCAGAGGAATCAATTATAGTGCAGGAGTCATCCAGCCTTAATAAGTGGGATGCAGGGCTAACTCCAAGCGCTACTGAGGATATTGATGAGGATGGTGTGGTGGGTGTATTTTGTAGCCGTCGGGATGTCGGTGACTGGAGGGTCCTAGCTGATGATGGAGTGCTTGTAATTTTTTTGAAACAACTTTCAGCTTTTCCCAACACTTTGCCATGAACTCTCGTCAAATGGCGTAACATAGACGAGGTTCCAAGATGGTTAAGGTCCCTCCCTCGACTGACTGTGGCTTGACATACACTACAAATGGCTATACAATTGTTGTCTGGATTGGGGTAAAAATAATTCCACACATAAGAGGTGGATTTTTTTGTTTTATAACCAGGCATGACAATGGCCTTTTTCTTGTCACTTGCCAGAACTGCTGCCACTGGTGCAGGACTTACACAAACAACCTCATTCTCATCAACATCCTCATTAGCGCCCTCGTCGCCTACACAAATCTCCCCCTCATCCTCTTCTATTTCCAAAGTGGCATCCTCAATTTGTATATCACCGGCTACACTTGGGCTGTTCAGGTACACATCAACAGAACTGCTGAAAGGACCCCTCTTTATGGGTACACTAACAGAATGCTCACGATTAGACATCCCACTGTTGGATGGACTCTCCACAGGGATTGGTGTCATTTCTGATTCAGAGCAAACATTATCCTCTAATGCCTTACTGTTATCTTGCAGCTCGGCTTTGACGCGTAACAGTAGTTGTACACCACTTGTAGGCTCGGTTACATTTTTGGATCTGCCACTAATAGAGAAAGGCGAATGCCTCATTCTCTCTTAGACACTGCGTGTGTAGAATGGCATGTTGGCAATTTTTTTTTTATCGGCAGTTAACTTTTCCTCATTTACACTTCTTTTTCGCTTCAACACTGTAAAAAAAAATTTGGGTGTGTGTTTTTTTGCCTGATTTCAAAATACTGTGTAGTTTGACTTCGCCTTTCCCAGATGACGTACTGGGAACACTACCATCAGGACTGGTGACAGAACTTGGTTGCTGTTTCTGCTCATATGTGGAATGCTTTGAATCCATTATAATGAGGCCAAAGCACTTGTAGTGCTACAAATTGTTTTAGATACTGCTGACAAATATGACTTTTGACAGCCATAAAAATTAATGCAAAAGAATGGGGAATAAGGGACACCCCAAAAGCACTTGGAGTGGCAGAAATTGAAAAAAAAACCCCTCCATTTACTGCTGTAACAATTGGTATTAAGATCAGAATTGTATTGAATTGAAACAATAATGTATCCAATTACTGCTCTGTCCCTGCGCTGATATAGCCTGTGATCTAACCCTGCTCTCTCCCTCTGTCAAATGGCGATGGATTGCTGTGGAGGCTGGTAGTTATACTTTTCAAATCTCGCGAGAACCGAGCTCAGAAATACAAATACACCACAATAACGTTTTGCGTCGATTTCGATTCCGAATGGGCGGAAGAGTACCGAGCGTGCTCTGCTCGGTACTCGGATAGGCTAAATTCGGATGGATTCGAATCTCGGGGAATCAAACCCGCCCATCTCTACTTATATTGCATATATTAAGGTTATACCATGTCACACTCGTTCCTCAAGTATGTTAGAGTACCTGCACAGTGGCTGCCTAAGTCAACTGTAAACCAAAAAGATAATAAATCTATCTGAGTGATCTATAACATTACTATATGTATCAGCTCCTCTTTGCAATACTAGGGCGAGATGAATATTAGGTCACACAATTATGACCAGATTTATTAATAAAGAAACTATATTCCAAAATATTTGTTCCTTATCTGCTTATTTTTGTAATTGAGGTAGACATAACATATTATTATTACCCCTACTCTTCAGCCTTCTATTACTTGATCACTGGTTGGTTATGGGAAACTAGTGAGAGACATGACGCTACTTCAATACTCCAATAGTATATATCTGTCACACACCACTCTCTGGGTATCTCCACTCGAGGATCGGCACACCTACCCCTATCTTAATTCTCCCCATTGTGATTGCTGTCAGCAGCAGTCTGCACCTGTGCATGCTTTACCTGTGTTTCCTGGCCTATCTGGCCATTGGTCAGTACTCCTTTATAAGGCTCCTCCCCTCACCTTTCAGTGCTGGTTCTTCGAGTCTCCACCTAGCCTGAAGCAGCTCCCTTCTCTCCGTTGTGATCTATCCCCGCTACCTATCCTGCATGCACCACTGACCTCCACTGATCCATTCCACCTCCAAGCGGTAATAGCTGTGGTTCACCGCCTGCTGCAAACCCTGTATACTGCTGATCTCTGCTTACCTGTTCCACTCGTTAGTGGTAATCGCTGTGATCATCGCCCGCTACTTATCCTGCATAGACCGCTGACCTCCGCTGATCCATTCCACCACCAAGTGGTAATGCTGTGGTTTACCACCTGCTGCAAACCCTGTATACTGCTGATCTCTGCTTACCTGTTCCACTCGTTAGTGGTAATCGCTGTGATCATCGCCCGCTACTTATCCTGCATAGACCGCTGACCTTCGCTGATCCATTCCACCACCAAGTGGTAATAACTGTGGTTTACCGCCTGCTGCAAACCCTGTATACTGCTGATCTCTGCTTCCCTGTTCCACTCGTTAGTGGTAATCGCTGTGATCAACGCCCGCTACCTATCCTGCATGCAACGCTGACCTCCGCTGATCCATTCCACCTCCAAGTGGTAGTAGCTGTGGTTCACCGCCTGCTGCAAACCCTGTATACTGCTGATCTATGCTTACCTGTTCCACTCGTTAGTGGTAATCACTGTGATCATCGCCCGCTACTTATCCTGCATGCAACGCTGACCTCTGCTGATCCGTTCCACCCCCAAGTGGTAATAGCTGTGTTTCTCCACCTGCTGCAAACCCTGTATACTGCTGATCTATGCTTACCTGTTCCACTCGTTAGTGGTAATCACTGTGATCATCGCCCGCTACTTATCCTGCATGCAACGCTGACCTCTGCTGATCCGTTCCACCCCCAAGTGGTAATAGCTGTGTTTCTCCACCTGCTGCAAACCCTGTATACCGCTGATCTCTGCTTACCTCTTCCACTCGTTAGTGGTAATCGCATGATCAACACCCGCTACCTATCCTGCATGCACTGCTGATCTCCGCTGATCCATTCCACCACCAAGTGGTAATAGCTGTGGTTTACCGCCTGCTGCAAACCCTGTATACTGCTGATCTCTGCTTCCCTGTTCCACTCGTTAGTGGTAATCGCTGTGATCAACGCCCGCTACCTATCCTGCATGCAACGCTGACCTCCGCTGATCCATTCCACCTCCAAGTGGTAGTAGCTGTGGTTCACCGCCTGCTGCAAACCCTGTATACTGCTGATCTATGCTTACCTGTTCCACTCGTTAGTGGTAATCACTGTGATCATCGCCCGCTTCTTATCCTGCATGCAACGCTGACCTCTGCTGATCCGTTCCACCCCCAAGTGGTAATAGCTGTGTTTCTCCACCTGCTGCAAACCCTGTATACCGCTGATCTCTGCTTACCTCTTCCACTCGTTAGTGGTAATCGCATGATCAACACCCGCTACCTATCCTGCATGCACTGCTGATCTCCGCTGATCCATTCCACTTCCAAGTGGTAATTGCTGTGGTTCATCGTCTGCTGCATATGCTGTATACTGCTGACCTCTGCCTAACTACCCCTCTGGGGATTGCCATGTCCGGGGTCATCATCTCCTCCTCACCAGTGTTCTACTAGAGACTCATGTACCTGCCCTTCATTGGGTCTTACTCTTCTGTGTCAAGTTGCCTCTCAAAGTCACCTCTCTGTTCTGTCTCACTGGGAACTGGGCTGCGACCTGCAGGGTGGAAGCCGCTAAGCCCAAATCTCATTGCGGGGATCCTGGTTAATACCTTCTGCTCTGTTAGACTCCTCACCTCTGGGTGAGTCTAGCAAATACCAGCTGAGACAGCAGGATCTCACTCATCCTTCGTGTGCAAACCTGACAATATCACTAGGAGATCTAATCATTTGAATATAGCGCCCGCTTGTTATAATAAGTATAATCTCCGTGAATAATCACAACTAGGTATGGCTGAAATTTAATAGTATGCCGATAATTGTATCCCAAACCCCACTGTGCGGTTAGACACTCTCATACTCGCGGCAAATAACGCTACCGGGTCTGTGACGTCACACTGGATGTATAACCATACGCTTCGCCTGATAAGCTTACTCTATGGAATGAAAAGGTTGCCAACTGTGTGTGCTATCAACATGGGGCCTCCACCTAGACAATGTAGAAGTAGAGAAACTTACTGTGGAGCTCTGTGTGTCTAAATAGGGGCCGTAATGAGGGTGGTGCGTGCGGAAACCAGGGCGTAAGGCCAAAGGGGGGCTACTCCCACCTGCTATATCCAGCCCCCCCAGATGGATATTAAGCCCAGTGGCACAAACTGCAGGGCTGCGATTTCTCTGTAACATGGATCCAGCACAATAAGGAAGGCGCTCGTTCCCTGCTCCCTGCAGTGATACTGACGTATAACTGTGATGTCAGGATGCTTTATAGAGGAGCCAGCACGGAAACAAGAAGAAGCAGGAAGAAGACAGACAGAATAAGACAATGTCAAGGAGAAGACTGAGAAAGAACAAGACAGTGCAAGAAGTAGGAAGTAGATGCAGAGATAAGAGAAGCTGAGAAGCCCTAAGGTAATTAAATTGCTGTAATGATAGAGAGAATGGTGGGGGGGAGGTGGATCTGTAGAAAACTTGGGGGATGGGAGGGGTGGGGCTATAAAAATGGGGGGGGGTGGATACAACAGGTGGGAGAGGGGGCTGGGGGTTGCAGAGAAGGGGGGTTTCTTTGGAGTACAAAAATATATACTAGAGTAATACAATAAAAACATAAGTAATTATTTATAAAAAATAAAGAAGTACTATATCCAAAAAAGTGCTGATGCTTTGATTAGTAATAATAATCTCTATTAAATGTAGTGGAAATTTGTAAGCCATTATTTTGTTGTGGGGCTGGTTTGGGAAATAGGCCTTTGTATTAAATGGGAATGCTATTAATTTAATGTTGGGGCTGATGAGGGATGAAATAAATGTGTTAAATAGAAATGCAACTAATTTAGTGTCACAGCAGAGGTGGTGGGGGTATGTCTGTTTACTAAAGGAGAATATGATTACTTTAATATTTGAGCTGCTGAGGGGTGAAGTATTTCTGTTTATTAAAGGTGAATGCTATTAAATTAATGTTGGGGCTGGTTGGGGTAAGGAGGCTTATTTATTAAATGTAAACACTAATGTCGGGCTGGTTATGGGGAAGGGGGGCTAATAATTAAATGTGGGTGCTATTTAATGTAATGTCTGGGCTTTATGAGGGGAAATACAGCATATTTATTAAATGTGAATGCTATTAATTAAATTCTGCGGCTGTTTGGGTACAAGGAGGCCTGTTTACTGAACAAAAAAAGCTAATGATTTAATGTTGGGCTGGTGGGAACTAGAGTGGCCTAGTGTTTAGTCATTGCTTGACTTTTCAGGAGGTGAATACTAACTATTTATTTTCCAAACAGGGCTCCAGCATTCTGGGATCTGGCCAAGCAGCAACTGAGTTTAAAACAGGAATGTCCCCTCTGGCGGTGCGTTTCCACGAGTGTGTAGAGGGGCACCTGTGCTCTGTCTTGCAAAGGGAACTAAAATGTTACAGCTCTGGTCTAATTTACCTGTTGGTAGAGAGTTGAATTGGTGTCACAGGTGCCAGGGGTCCATTTGCTTGTTGTGGAGGAAGTGCACGATAAAGGCATGTATGAGAGCTAAGTTGAAGCAGTAAGATAGCATTCCAATGCTGGAAAATTAAATATGAAAACAGTTGAGTTTAAGGGATAATATACAGCATCAGTAAACATCTGGAATGTTGATAAAGAGCTACTGATTATTACACATATTTCAGTAAAGTTGAGACGATTTTTTTTTTATTTCACTTAGTTCAACAGAAAAAGAAATGAAATCTTTTGGTGCTAGACTAAATAAATATCTAAATTAATTATATTAATTATCAATTAATACAGTGGAGAAGCCTGGCTGATGCACAGGGGACTTTGTAACCAGAAAAAGTAGGTGCACAAAAGAACAAAGACTAACACTTGGATGTTACAAATATTAAACCGTATAAAATTATATCCTAAAACTGCATATAAAACATATATAAAAAGTAAGGAGCAATAGTGTTCTTGCAGGTCTCTAAAATTTCTGGAACTTGTAATTCCTAAAAAGACTGTTGCTCCTTTGCAGAACATTGATATCATATTTGTAGGGGACTAACCTAGATGCTTGTCGTCCACTGAGTTCCTCCAGTGTCTTCAGGGGTCCCTGGTGGCGCTGGTAGCAATTGGAAGGTTCTTGGTTGCGCAGGGCGGGGAGCCAATCAGGACCCTCCACCCGGTCGTTTGAAGTATTGGCACTGCGGCAAGCCAATCCGGGCTTACTGCATCACTGCTCATCGTCACACCGCCGCATGATGTCGGTGTTCAGCAGCGAAAGAAGTAAAAAAGCTGTTCAGCAGCAAAAGAACAAAGAAGCTGTTGGAAGACGGAGCAGCGGCAGAAGCAAAAAAAGAAGATGCCAGAAAGAATAAACAGGAAGCTGCGCTTAAGACCAAGAAAGAAGACACCTGAGGATGGAGGAGAGCAGTGACAGGGAGCCCTTGTAATAGCTGTGAGCTACCCTGCCAGGAAGACTTCGGGATCAAGTAGAGAAGAGCCCAGCCAGGTGAAGAACTCTGCAGCTGACACAGTGGACAGTGCCAGAATGGGGAGCAGTGAATACGACTGCAGCGGGTCATCAGGCCCTTGTTAGTAGGGGCACTAGGCCCTTGTTACTGGGGAACTAGATACATTATCAGAGGGGTACTAGACCCCATAGTTAGTTGGCTGTAAGACCTCATAGTCAGTTGGTCACAGGGCCCAGTAGTTATTAGGGCACAAGTATTCAGAAACTTAAGCGCTTAAGCTTCTGAATATTTTTAATCTATAGGGAGGAATCCCTAACCTTAATGCTGCTCTTGCAAACATTGGGAGTAGAGCGCAACTCCCTGTTTCTTTCTATTAGGGCACAAGGCCAGATAGTTAGGACCTTGGAGTGAGCAGGGCAGTTAGGAGGGCACATGGCCCAATTGGATAGGAAGGCACTAAGCCCTGGAGCTAGTGAGACAGTTGGCCTCTTGAAAGGGAGGTTCAGCATAAGTTATCGGGGGTGCAGTATGTGGCCCCTCATCTGGAAGGGCAGGTGTTGTTTGTGTGGCCTTCTCTGGTAGACCCTGTTCCAATATTGAGAGTTTTCTACTATTTGTCATGAAAATCAGAAGGTTTTTTTTATGTGAAATGGTGTTATGCTTATAAATAATATATATATATGATTATTTAATAAATATTGTATATATTTTTCTAATATATGGTAATTTGGCTCATCTTCATGATATCATATAAAATTACTTTTTATGTTTTGTTAATACAGTTTTAAGAGTTAATTGTACAATGTTTAATGTTTACATTTTAACCTTGAATTTTATAGACTAAGAACTGCCCAGTGGTGCACTTTTCTTGGCTTTTTTTTAGCAGGTGGGTGACCAGATCTTCCACTATGGGTGCTTTTACAATTATCTTTAGCAATATACTTAGCTTGTCATAGCCATGGTTAGATGGAGGACCATGGTGTTTACTAGCTCACACAACATGTCCCATCGGCAAAGCACATTGGTAAACCCTGCTACTATTTTCAGGAACATGGCTGCAGAGAGGTTGATGCTGTTTTTCAACAAAATTGCAGCAGAAATATAAATTACACTGATTTACAAATCATTACATTATCAATTAGAGGACATGGGCATTTTTACCATGAGTGCATGGAGATTGTGGACTTCATTTACAAAAGTCCTGAGTTCCCCAGAGGACAACCTAGAGGCCGGGGTTCCAGGCAGCAGGCGGAGGCCTGCAATACAACTAGGTGCCGGTGTAATTTGTGAGGTCCACTCAGCACACATCAGGATGCACACCTCTTCTCCTATGTGCAGATATGGACAATTATTTAGAAGTTCCACTGTGTAAAAGTTAAAGATTGCATTAAATTCCAACACCCTAAAACTTTAGTAGCATGCTTTTCAATTGAAAAAAGTTATTTACTTTAGTTTTTCCCAAAGTTATGTTTGGTTTAACCTTATTCATTGTTTAAATAAATCATAACACAGAGGGGAGGTCATATGTGATATATGCTCTTTTCACTCTCTCCTTGCCACATATGCTTCCCAATCATTCTACCCTTATCTCTAAGCTGGTGCAGATTTCAAATTATTTTGTGAAGGGGGAATAGCCATGCAGAACAAGGAACTTCTGTAAAACTACACCCTTTCCTCTTATCGCATTACAATAATCTTGGTCTGCAGAATTAATTCTAGCTTCTGCACTGCTCTGCAAAACCAGGCACACCAATGTACCTCATTAGTACTACAGTAGGAACACTTTCCCTCAACCCAACCCTATTCTGCAGAGTGACCATTTTGCTCTTCATAAATGGACTCCTGTGAGTTTAGGTAGATTCAGATCACACAGCATTTAAAATAACAGTCAATGTCATGCTACTTTCTTGTCCTCCTGCAAGGCCGTCTTTTCCATTGGGCACACTGGGCAAGTGTCCGGGGGCCCCACGGGCAAGGGGGCCCCATAGGCTGGGTGTTATGAAGTAATTCTGAAAAAAAACGTACCTTTTTCCGGTGGCAATCCAGCTCCCTCACTGTTCCCCTCCTCCGTGCTGCGCTCGCAGTGATGTCATCACACCCAGAGTCGGACTGGGCCACCGCGGGGTCGAGCTATCCCCTGGTAGGCCCGACCCTCTTCGTTGGTGGGGGGAGCAGATAAATTTAAAAAACAAATACTCATGTGACCGCTGTGCTCCCTGACTCCTCTCTGCTCCGTTCGCACTGAATGTCGGGTGTGACATCATCACGTCCGACGTTCAGTAAGGAGCGCGCGGAGAGGAGTCGGCAAGAAGAGAGAAGACAGAAGAAAGAAGCCGATAGAAAAGGTGAGAGAGTGAAGGGGAAGCACAGACAGCATGGCAGAGAGTGAAGGGGAAGCACAGACAGTATGGCAGAGAGTGAGGGGGGAGCACAGACAGCATGGCAGCGAGTGAAGGGGCAAAGGCATCATGGCAGATAGTGAGAAGGGGTAAAGGCAGCATGGCAGAGAGTGAGAAGGGGCAAAGGCAGCATGGCAGAGAGTGAAGGGGGAGCACAGAGAGTATGGCAGAGAGTGAGGGGGGAGCACAGACAGCATGGCAGCGAGTGAAGGGACAAAGGCAGTGTGGCAGTGAATGAGAAGGGGTAAAGGCAGCATGGCAGAGAGTGAGAAAGGGCCAAAGCAGCATGGCAGAGAGTGAAGGGGGGGGGGGAAGGCAGCATGGCAGAGTGTGAAGGGTAGCCAATACAGCATGGCAGAGTGTGAAGGTGGGACAAAGCAGCATGGCAGATTGTGAAGGAGGGCCAAAGCAGCATGGCGGAGTGTGAAGGGGGGCCAAAGCAGCATGGCACAGGGTGATGAAGGGGTGCCCGGAGAAGGGGGGAGCAAAAGTAGCATGGCACAGTGTGATAAAGGAGTCCAGGAGAAGGGGGGGGGGCAAAAGCAGCATGAAGGGCGCAGTGTGATTATAAGGAGGCACAGCATGGTGATGAAGGGGCACAGTAATGTGTAAGTGATGGCACAGCAGGCTTGTGGCAATGTAATGTGTGTGTGGTAGGTGATGGCTAACTAATGGGTGCTATTTTGTTTCTGGGGTGATGGTGGGGCAATTTAATTTTATAGTGGGGACTATTAATTTAAGATGGGGTGGTTTGGGCGCTATTAAATGAATGTGGGGCTGAGTTTGAGGAGCATGAGGTCTATTTATTAAATGTGAATATGAATTATTTAATGGCAGTGACGGTTGCGGGAAATAGGTATATTTATTATACGTAAATGCTATTAATTTATTGCTGGGGCTGTCTAGAGGGAGGGAAATAGGTTTATTTATTAAATGGGAATACTATTACTTTAATGTTGAGGCTGGAGGAAGGCCTAAGTATTAACTGTGGGTCCTATCGATTTAACGCCGGGGCTGGTTGAAATTTTCTATGAAGGGGGCAAATCGAAGAATAATGGAGGGCACAGTATCTGATACAGGGGCAGGGGGGGAAGACCAGAAGCATGATGAAGGGGGCAATCAGTAGCATAATGGAGGGCACAGTGTGTGAAATACAGACAACATGAAAGGGGACAAAAGCGGCTGATGTTGATGTAAGCATATGGAGAGATCTGATGGGCATGCAGCTGCAAGGGGCATTTAGTTAGGTTTGAAGGCATGTGGAGTGGTGTTATGGATATGTTGGTCATTTATGACTTTTTTTATCCCCACTTCAACAGTTCCCTCCATAGCGATTGTGAAGGACTTGAAGAGACTATGGGCTAAATTTACTAAACTGCGAGTTTGAGAAAGTGGTGTCTATAGCAACCAATCAGATTCTAGCTGTCATTTTGTAGAATGTACTAAATAAATGATAGCTAGAATCTGATTGGTTGCTATAGGTGACATCTCCACTTTTTCAACTCCGCAGTTTAGTAAATATACCCCTATTTGTAGCTCTTTGAAACCTCCTGCCCTGAATACAGCAGCAAGGTAAGAGTTGTACTGATTTGGTGATTATTGTGAACATTTTAGCATTGTTGAATATTTTCTTTTTCACTTAGAAAGATATTGTAAATTATGTTATATTTTCTATATATGTGTGTATGGTATGTACGTATGTGTGTTTATACTGTGCATAAGAATATACACACATATATTATTATTATTATTATTATTATTAATTTTATCGATAATTTACATTTTTATTCCAGTTAGTGGTTGTGTAGTTATGGGCCCCAGTGCACTGCTTTGCCCGGGGGCCCATATTGATGTTAAGATGGCCCTGCTCTCCTTCCCAGTAATTTAAACAACTGAGGAGAGAAGATTATTTTTAATAGTCTCCCATTAAAAAAGAGTATAACATAAGTAGAGTAATTTAAATAAAGTGATATAAAGTGACATAAAAACAATGTCACCATATAAAGACTGTAAAAGTCAAATCTTTTTAAAACAAAAAAGTATTTAAAAAAAATGTAAATCTACATTGTCCAGCTGTGAAGTATGATTTGATAAAGCTGATTATTCTCCACAAATGTTAAAGAAATGTTCCTACTAAACTTTTCTTCTAAAACACCTTCAACATAAATAAGAATTCATGGCAGAATCTGTTTTATTGCTCAAGATAGTGCAAAAATTTACAAAGCAAACAACATATTTTAGACGTCATTGCTACTCTATATCTCACAGGGGACTTGAAAACATCTGGAAACTATCATAAAGTATCCAGTACTTATTTCTACAAGTGTCAGCTGTTAACTCATAAAGCATTTTTTTAACACCTTATTTTTCAAGATGTGCAAATGTATAAAACGAATAAAGTTTCCTGGCATTTCTCAAGGAATTTGCAATGAGTTCACTGAAACAAATAGAGCATATTATTCCAGGTAAAACAACTTGGCTCTTATGTGCTTAAATGAGATAAATAAATAAATAATCAAAATAGAATGTGTCGCAACCAGTCATAGGGCTGCCAATCCCTAAGAGTAGTAAATAAAAAATGTAGAAATGTGCGCCACATAATATATAATACAGCAGTAATGGCAGGATACTTGTATGAATTCTGAAATAATTTATTATCACATAAAAATATACAGTTAAAATGGCAAAACGGATTAAATATAAGTAAATATAAGATCTGTGAAAAAGGCAGATGCATTACTGATGAAACGTGTCAGATCTTTCTACATCCACCATTGACACAACGTACTACTGGATCTGCTTAAGGATTGGATTTGTTTTAAACTTCTCACTTCTCTCATTATTCCTTTTTAGAAGCATTTATTTGTAGGCAACATATGGTGCAGCGACCCGGATTGTGGATATCATCTTCGGTAGTTTTCAGCACAGTATATCTGGTGAGAGTGAATTTGAACTATTTTACAAGAAGTGCTCATCACAAAGTGCTTATGATTGTGGGTCTCACTTCTGGCTCTGTAGACATCAGGAAGAGAAGTACCTTTTCTCCTTGACAGCCACCACGCAATTTTGGTGAGATCGAACTATATTTTCAATTATAGAACAAGCCAATTATATATGAGAAGCAACTTTACAGCTAAAATGACTAGAGAAAAGGCTAAGTGGATCTTTGATCTAGGGACCTAGACAGCTTCCTAGGAAACTGTTATCCCCTACCTGTATAATTTGGAACCACTCGATCCAAGAATCACTGCATGTTATGACTACTTAATTTATATTGTCAAGTCAGTTAAATGGCTAAATGTACTCACATCCATTTAACCTTTATCTGCTATTCATGTCAGATACATAACAATTATGCTAGCATTGTTTCCACCCACTGTATAGGTCTGTACACTATATTTTTTTAACTATCCAATTGACTATGCATGAAGTGTTGTGGAGACACTTACACTTATCCCTGAGGAGGTCTAAACTAAGGTGAAACGCATAGGTGGATAAGATTTATTTATTTTCATTTACAATGTTCTTTACTCTGGATGCCGAACGAATGCAGAATTAAGTCAAGTGATCATTCTTCATCAAGCATTTATCAGCGTAGTAAAGACAGTCACTGCATAAAAGTGATCCACCAAGAGGAAATGAGTTACCATCCAATGTGCACATGGAAGACAAGGAGAGACAAAGCAAAGGAGCCTGGAAGCAACAGTCAAAAACCACTGAAGATTGTAAGAACTACCTCTTGTTTTTTGGTTACTATTGTGTCACTGAACAATATGGAGGGACTGACAAAATTAATCCTCTGACCGAATTTGGTCAGAACTATCAAGGGAAACAGTGATCTTTCCCTACTAAGTTTTTCTGAACTCTGTTGTAAGATTTTATATTACAAGGAGTACTTCCTTTTGAAACTCTAAAATATTAAGGACTAGTTTGTAATAAACACTCTATAAGGTTTGATTGAAGTGGACTTTTTGAGACGTCTGTTCCATTGCTTGATACAATTGTTACGGTATAATTTGCTACATCTATTTGCCTAAGTAATATGATATATGAATATTGTTTTTTCAAGCTATGCAATTATGTCTTTATAGCTCCAATAAATTCTGCTTAAAACAGATTTATAATTCCTGCTTACATCAACATTTACCGCCAGGGAATGATAACTGAAGTACTATTAATTATTTAAACTTAGCTCCCAAGGATGCCAGTATGAGCTCCAGTACTACTCAGCATGTATCTTGGATTTTTGCTTTTCTAGCAATGCAGCAGTTAAAAGCCTGTTGCTTCTTCTTAAGAACTCTGGCTCGCCCTGCAATTGTGGCCAGGCCATTGGTGAGTTTATGCTGTCACACGAATACAGATACCTTTATTCTGTCCCAATCCTGACCCTTTTCCTGATATCCTGAGTTTCTGCCATGTTGTTATAAGTGTGCAATACCGAGTTCCTGACACTCTGCTACCATGTGCTATCCTGAATGGTGAGTGCAGGGCCAGACTGGGACTAAAAATCGGCCCTGGCATTTAACGTACACAGGCCAACCTCAGTTCCAGCATGAAAGAAACTTGCGTGACCACATTTTGTTGTGGGTGTGGCCAGCATGGGGCATTGATACATACATTATAATAAAAAACATTACATTTATCATGCCTTCCCAGCCACATCATGCCATCCCCCCACGCACATTATGACACCCCTAGCCCACTGTACTTATCTATACTTCTGGTGCTGCTGACATCAATCAGGGTGGGAACAACCTGTAGAGTGAGCAGGGAAGCTCTTAGCCTCACGAGATTGCCAAATCGTGTTAGACTTAGAGCTCATCGGCTTGCTTTCCTATTCAGGGACTGGGAGCAGCTATCCGCTCCCTCCTGATAACAAGAGCTGGAATAATGCTTGGGGGGCCAGGGTATTTAATACAGGGGGCCCCTATTATGTAACATGGTTATCATTTTTTAGACAAATGTTAGACAAATACACAGGCAATACTGTGTGCACTACTGCTAGTTGCACGCAGCTCGGCCTTCACAAGCAGTACAGTGTGAAGTGGGACATACCTCCCAACTGTCCTTGTAGTCGGACCAAATCTCACTAAATGAGACAGTCACCAAAATTCCGGACTTCCCCACCAGGTTCAGGACAGTTGACAGACTGTCCTGCTCTCCCCTACCTGTTCTTGTCACTTTCACCACCTATGACTGCTGGTGTCTTTAGTTGCTGCTTGTCTGGATCCTGGAATGTTGGAGGCCCTATTAGGAAAAATAAATGGGTACATATAATTTAGAAAACTCCAACCAGCCCTGGGGGTAAATGTATGAACGTGCGGGTTCTTCAACACCCGCGTGTTCAGCGTGTTCGGCGATTAAATTTCAAGCGGCGCTGCATTGTAAAGGGAAGTTTCCCTTTACAATGCAGCGCCGCTTGAAATTTAATCGCTGAACACGCGGGTGCTGAAGAACCCGCACGTTCATACATTTACCCCCTGGTGTTTAATCAATACAACCCATGTCACTCCATTATTGAACTAAGTTATTTGCCTGATCCATCGGGAGCACATACTTTGTTTTACAACCCCTGACCGTCATTAGGGATTGTTCCTACCAGCACCGATAGATAACCCATTGGGACATTATACATATATATATATGACTTATAAGGTTATGTGTTCATACCTCTTGATATGAGCTGCATATGTGTATCACATTTTATCTATATTATGTTACGAGCCGCGGCAGTATGCCGCATCCTGGCGTGAGGTAGCAGCAGAGCACGTGCATTCGTTTCAATGCACTGTTATATTTGTGGAGGTTGTAGGGACATCCTCCAACTCCAGGGGGAGCTTTCGCATGACTTTATTTGTCATTCATACATGTTCCTGGTTGTGATATGACCTATGCTAGTTCCCAGCTAGTAATTAATCAGCAGCCTCCTGAGGCTGATTATCAGCCCTGTCCTCCTCCTTTCTGATTTGCCCATCATAGTATTTAAGGCAGTGAGGACTGGGCCTCACTGCCGGTTATAGTTCCTGTTTCAGTGCTCTAGCCTGCTCTCTGTACCTGCTTGCCTTTGTACCTGTTTATTGTTGCCGACCCTTGCCTGGATATCTGACTACATTTGACTGCCTGTGCCCCTTGATCTATTGCCTGGACTCTTACGCTGCTGTTTTGCCTGTTACCTCAGACCTCGGCTTGTTTACTGGATACGCTGTCTGCTGCCGGCCCTCTACCCTTGCTTTGGATTTCACTCTGCTGTTTGCTCCTATACTCTATCGCTGGGTTCTCCCCAGTCAGTGCACATCTCACGACCCTCTGTTTGTCTGCGGCCAAGTCTGTCCCCACCACTAGGGGCTCCAGTGAACACCAGACTTTCAGAGCAGACTCCGGGTTTTGATGCACTGGCTGGAGGGGTTCCTAACATATTAAATATTTTTTACTCTTTATTTTCCGTCACAGCATTCACTTATTATGTACATTTTCTATGAGGATTTATCAGCACTGGATCACATTTGTATTGTTTTTATCATCTATTCTCCTGCCCGGATACCGTGACAATTTAGTCATTACATTTAGGATGACTCTCTGTTGTGAAATGTTATTAACCTCTTCATGACCAGAACAGAGGTAGTTTTTTCATAACCCCCCCAGCACTATATTAGTGGCCACTACACTTGTCACTCCTCTTGCTAGTTGGTGAAAAACCGCCAAGAACTCCTCCCCCAAGAAGTCTGCAATACTACAGGAACAAACTCAGACAGGATGCACGCATCAGTATTACACAGAGGGCTCAAATTTGAACTGCTTTATTGTTCTTTTCTTTGTATACTAATATTCCTTACTAGGAAGGGTTAACAATGTAAGTTAACAAGTGTGGCTAGTGAGGTGTATAGTTGGTAATGTCCCTTCTCACCTGCCCTCTTCTTCTACCCTGGTTAGCTCTAGAGTGTGCGCATAAGTGACCAGAGGGTCCTGCACATGCAAGTTTAACAACAATGCCTGTATAGAGTATACACAGATGATGTTGTCGGTGAAGCACAATAATTGTTGTAGTAAGTTGGACGTCAGACTTCTAGACTTCTAGGGTGCTTCATCAACCGCAGCTGTAACAATAAACAAATACTGGATTGCTAATAATTCAAACTCAATAAAAGAAAAACACAAAAGCGCTGGTTGAATTGAAATTAAAATTGAATATGACTCAAACCTTTTACATTTATTTATATAAACATTTAAAATTATTTGAAAAAATCAAATAATAATAGCCATACAATAAACTAATCACAACATTGGCAAATGAAAAACAGAAAAAACAAAGATAAAAAGCTGAAATCTAATGTCATTGGGTCATTCTTGTAAATACAAATAATTGGACCTCCAAATGTCCAGAATCCTTTCGATAATTGATGGTATTAGATCAATAAAGATCCAGACTGAGAAGATAGAATTCCTCTATATAACAAAAAGCGTTGTCCAGGAGTAATTCCATACAAGAGTTAAGTCCAAAGCATGCTGAGGCTGATATAGCAGTCACTTAATTCAAAGGTTAAACTGAAAACCTCAATAGGATCTTAGATTTGGATGAAAATCACCTCTCGTACCAAATATAAGAGTGTCAAAAAATCAAAATCCAGCCATCTGTATTAGGGAATAATACACAGTCCACACAAACAGTCCATTAGGCAACGATTGAGAAGCCCAAAAAAAATCACTGTCCACAATGTATTGTTTTCTGTACCTTGTAACGAATAATGAACTCGCTTCTGTAAAGCTAGGAAAGATCTAGATATATGAAGACCACAATAAAGCTGATACTGGTAAATGAGTAAATTGATACATTTGCCAAACCAATGTGTTTCTACGCGTTTCTCTGCCTCTATTGTGGCGGTTTCATCAGAGGTGAGTTATTGTCTCTACATTCGTTTTGCTAATACAGACATCCAAATATTATGGATAGTAGTCAGTGTAATGATATATAAGCTTCTAAATAATGATACTGTGTAACTGGATAAAATACTGACATCCAAGTATGATGAATGAGAGTCAGTGTATAAGTATATAAGCTTGTAAATAATGATACTGTGCAACAGAATAAAATACACACATCTAAACATGATGAATGGGAGTGAAATTATAGGCAAGGTTGGAAATGATGATGCTGTGTAACGTATATAAAACTATCCATCATCTTCATCATTTATTTATATAGAGTCACTAATTCCGCAGAGCTGTACAGAGAACTCACTCACATCAGTCCCTGCCCCATTGGGGCTTACAGTCTAAATTCTCTAACACACACACACACAGACAGACAGACACAGACAAGGGTCAATTTGTTAGCAGTCAATTAACCTACCAGTATGTTTTTGGAGTGTGGGAGGAAACCGGAGCACCCGGAGGAAACCCACGCAAACACAGCGAGAACATACAAACTCCACACAGATAAGGCCATGGTCGGGAATTGAACTCATGACCCCAGTGCTGTAAGGCAGAAGTGCTAACCACTTAGCACCATGCTGCATGTGCTGTAGCTAATGAAACAATAAAACAGTCAAATAAGAACTACATTCCCTGCATAAATAATAGAATAGAGTAAAGACTATCTGTGAAAGAAACACATGGTGGAAAAAAAGAATTATATGAGTATGAGTTGAATGAAAGGAAATTTGCTATAATATATGTGGTTTAAGACTAAGTGATCTCTATGAAGATAATGTACAGTCTAACATATTATAAATTCACTAGTTAAAGATAAGAATGGGGTGTACTGCAATATATGTTGCTCTTACTATTTAGACTACAATTGATCACCAGTGGGTGATCCAATAGAAGAAAGGGTCATAGTTTGAATTAAAGATCTGATATACTGTATACTCCATACAGGTAAATTAATGAAATGATGACACGTTTAAAAAATATATTCTGCTCTAAATTATTTTTTTGGGACTGGGATTGGGATTAGTTACTGATGTAAATAAATTAAGCTTCTAATACTAGATTTACTGAGATACATAATATAGAATAAGTACCTCCTCAAGTTATTATATAGAATCGTTGGATAATTAGGTCTTCAATATGGCTGTTTCACTTGGTTGGGTTCTGGCACTACTTGCTAGTGTTCTCTCCAACCTGTTTACCCCTCCTCTGTAGGGGTGACAGCTCACATATTTGGGCTCTGACACTTTCTTGCTAGTGTTCTCTCATCCCTTTCAATGCATGCTGCCTCTTTGCTCCTAGAATGTCTCTGGGTTCACCCACTCAGTCATACCATTATTTTCTAAGGTAATGTGGTATATTGCCCCTGACTGAGCTCTATTCTCTGTCATACAGTCACACTCTGAGGCAATTTCTTCCTCAAATCTGCTCAATTTCACCCATAGTCTCTCTGTCATGGTGAATTTTGACCCTCATGGCTGCAGGCCACAGACCCACATCCTAGATAGCAGGGGTGATCCTGAGACCTCCTCCCCTCTGTTTTGGGCCCCTGGATGTCACTTTCTCAACGCAGGTTTTGATCAGCTAATACCAATCTTATGGTGCTAAGTGCATGGTGGTTAATGTATTAAACTGTGATTGGGGGAAATCGCTGATATTCTGCGACATTGCCAGCTAGATTTAAAACAGCAGTTTAATTTAAGGCAAGTTTAAAACATTTACCTCCCATAAATGGTCTCCTCCGGGTCCTAGTGCTGGGGGCCCATACATTCAGTCACGGGGAAGTGTAAAAAACAATGCCAAAGGGCATTGTATACACATAATTTAAATCCACAAATAATTACTTGTTTTATATATATTTTATATTTAGTATTAAATTTAAAAATTTAGATTTGATATTTTTATGGGAGAAATTGAAACATTGCACTTTTTGGAGAATCCTTTGTTTAATGTTTATTGCACTGTGCTATATATGATGATTTTGTAGTGAGGTCTGTAAATTTTAAAGAAGTGTTGATATGGGTGAACATACTACTTCAATCCATAAAATTCAATTTTCAATTTATGATGCGATAAGTAACTTTATGATTGTGAAAGTAAAAAAATATCAGAATAAATTGACAACCAATATATTTATGAAACATACAGATAGCAATTATTTACTTTGTCATGACAGTTGCTATCAAAAACATCCTATTAATAATATATAATAATATATAGCTGTCAATTCATTTATGATGATTGGGTCGCATGCAGATTTTATTTGACTAATGGAGGTATAGATCTTCTCTCTAAAGCAAAAGTGAGATTGATACTAAAGCCTTCAGAAAGCCAAAAAACTTAAAAGCAATAAGGCTTTGTTTATTTCTCTCACCCAATATATCAAATTACTTCCTTGCAAAGGAAAGACTTGCATGTGGAAGTATTATTAAGATGCTTGAAGCAACAAAAACCATCAAAACATTCAGGATACTTTTATACCAATGCTTATTTTCTTGCATGTGATTTTGTGCTTACCATAACAATCATTTGTAAGAACTGTAGAGGTACATATGCTTCTCCACCATATGAATTAAATGGTAACATAAATAATTAGGTTCTAAATGAGGAGTATAGAGCAATAAGCAATTAAAAAAAATACCTAGCTTAATCAAGAAATCAGTAACAGAATATTCTGATTTATTACAGGATGAGTGAAAGGGATGTGTCAGTTACTGTACTACGTAGAAGCTGGTACAGGGAAAGGAGGCATGGCAACAGTATTTGTTCCAATTAAAGTTCAAGTGTAAGTTCAAGTGTAAGTGGCACCTGCATAATTAACAGTATCAATTTTTAACAAAGTTGCTTTATAACCTGAACACTGGTTTGTCTTGTACATTTGCACACACTGCAGTTTCTGACATGTACATTGGCTGATATCTACATATCTTGTTTTATGTGTCCCATCTTTCTGGCTTTTGCAATTTTTTAGCTTCATCTCTACTAAGAAAAAGCTTTCACTGGTATCTTGATTACGTTTGCACCCATTGCTTTAACTTGAGCACTGGTAGTCTGTTTATATCTGCAGTAAAATACAGCTTTGTCTAATGTTAAATCAATGTCAGCTAGCAGCTCTTCTGTTTGGTTTGTAATTTTAAATATAATTTTATATGTTAGCATAAGTCTTCAGTGACTTTACTCACTTTTGGGGCCTGATTCATTAAGGATCTTAACTAGAGAAACTTCTTATTTCAGTCTCCTGGACAAAAGCATGTTCATGTAGCACACAAATATCAACCTTAAATTTCAGTGAACCAATAAGCTATCAAGTATTTGTGTGCTACATGAAAAAACAGTCAGTATTTAACTTATGTGCAAAACAGAATTCTAATTTGTACCCCTTGCATTGTAACATGGTTTTGTCAAGGAGACTGAAATAAGATATTTCTCAAGTTAAGATCCTTAATGAATCAGGCCCTTGGGCTCATTTAGAGGTGTCTGTCTTTGGTTTATGTAGGATGGGACAAATGCAAGATAAAACATACTTGCAATTGTATGTGGAGTCAGACATATGTTATGATGAACAAATCAGCCATTCAAAAAGAGTAGTATTTACTCCATGCATACTAATTTCTGTATGTACATCTGATTGAAGTGTAGCATATGTAAACGTTAGCCGTATGGTTTTATACTCAATGCAGAAGTGCAAGCATCTTGTTTGCATACAACCTAATGATGTAATAAAAACACATATTATGTTGTGTACAAATAAGGTAAGGCAGTCCGTTTCACAAGAGAGAATAAA
This sequence comes from Mixophyes fleayi, assembly GCF_038048845.1. Taxonomy (NCBI): domain Eukaryota; kingdom Metazoa; phylum Chordata; class Amphibia; order Anura; family Limnodynastidae; genus Mixophyes; species Mixophyes fleayi. The sequence goes on along the minus strand of NC_134404.1, from coordinate 230,270,197 downwards.
ATCTTTTTAGTATTTACTAGTATAAAATCTAGGAAAAGCGCAAGTCACATTTAAAAGAGAAAAAAAAATTAAATACAACATCTCCACAGCAGTTTCTATGGAAATGACAAGTAATGTGTATAGATGGTTGCTTTATTTAATTGATCTAATATACCCATGATGCTAATGATTTAAATACTATCAGCTGGAGGTCAATCCACAAACAGCCAGATTATGCTGCTGATAGTCATCATAATCAATGTGTATGTATTTGCCTCCGCAAGACATATGTCCCCCGACAGGCGTATCTGTGTCCAGTATTCGAGGTTTGTGGTGTCTCCACCGCAACAGTTTAATGATAGTTATTACCTCCATTGTATCTTGTCATAAATTTATTTAGCTTATTAATCATTGAATAAGTGGGGGTGCTACCTCTTGTAACCAAAAGCCTAATGTACTTATAGTAGTGGTTAACCTTTCTGAAGTGCACGTGTAAATGGGAGAATTGATTAAAAACAAAAGCAAAATAAAAATAAAAAATGTTATTTTCATTTCACTGTTGTTTTGAATAAATTTTCACATCTTGTGTTTTAATGTATAGCAATCACGCCTATTAAGGTCGCAATTGCATGAACATGCATTTACTATACTCTGCTAATGCTTTCATGTTCCTTCCCTTCCCTGTACTGCCTTTCCACATGTAAACAGTTGTAAGATACACACAAAAGCTTGATATGGACATATGAGTATTTTTTGAGTACGTGCAGTACGGAAATAAGCAAACAAACAGATGTACTGCCAACTGTAAATGAGCCACACAGTGCTTAGCTTTCAGTTTCAGCTCACCCCTAACATGGCTAATGTGAAATTGATTGGGTTCCCAGGAAGGAGATCTATGCTTTGTCTGTTCCTGCTGAACTACTTTTTCATGTCTGAAATCAAGTGAAACATTAGGGTTCATTTATAAACATTGCGTTTAGTTATACATTTTCCACTGAACCACAGCAAGCTAACAGAAATTAACTTTTATCTGTCTAATGCAAGTTATCCAATAAAAAGCAACTGTCTGATTGCTTGCTATGGTTAAGTGTACATTTTTCACCTAAAAGCAGTTTTAATGTAGGAGCTCTAATGTTCTAATCCTACCATCAGCATATGCCTGAATGTGTCCCAAATTATGCACCTAAAATGGCAATTGTATTATAGAGAATACATTTATAACCTCTTAATTTCAATTATGGTTATGCTGATATATATAATATACAGTCATGGTCAAAAGTTTTGAGAATGACACAAATATTATTTTTCACAAAGTCTGCTGCCTCAGTTTTTATGATGGCGATTTGCATATACTCCAGAATGTCATAAAGAGGGATCAGATGAATTGCAATTAATTTCAAAGTCCCTCTTTGTCATGTCAATGCACTTTATCCCAAAAACAACATTTCCACTGCATTTCAGCCCTGCCACACAAGGGCCAGTTGACATCAGGTCAGGGATTCTCTCGTTAACACAGGTTAGAGTGTTGACGAGGACAAGGCTGGAGATCACTCTGTCATGCTTATTGAGATAGAATAACTGACTGTAAGCTTTAAAAGAAGGGTGGTGCTTGAAATCATTGTTATCCTCTGTTACCCATGGCTATCTGCAAGGAAACACATGCTTGCAGTCATCATTGCTTTGAGCAAAAAGGGCTTCACAGGTAAGGATATTGCTGCTAGTTACATTGCATCTAAATAAACCATTTGTCAGATCATCAAGAATTTCAAGAAGAGAGGTTCAATAGTTGTGAAGAAAGATTCAGGGCTCCCAAGAACGTCCAGCAAGCACCAGGACTGTCTCGTAAAGTTGATTCAGCTGCAGGATTGGGGCACCAGTGCAGAACTTGCTCAGGAATGGCAGCAGGCAGGTGTGAGTGCATTTGCATGCACAGTGAGGCGAAGACTTTTGGAGGATGGCCTGGTTTCGAGAAGGCCAGCAATGAAGCCACTTATTTCCAGGTAAAACTTTAGGGACACACTGATATTCTGCAAAAGGTACAGGGATTGGACTGCTGAGGACTGGGGGTAAAGTCATTTTCTCTGATAAATCTCCTTTCAGATTGATTGGGGCATCTGGAAAAACGCTTGTCCGGAGAAGGAAAGGTGAGCGCTACCATCAGTCCTGTGTCATGCCAACAGTAAAGCATCCTGAGACCATTCATGTGTGGGGTTGCTTCTCAGCCAAGGGAGTGGGCTCACTCACAATTTTGCCTAAGTACACAGCCGTGAATAAAGAATGGTACCAAAACATCCTTCAAAAGCAACTTCTCCCAACCATCAAAGAACAGTTTGGTCCCTTTTCCAGCTTGATGGAGCACCTTGCCATAAGGCAAAAGTGATAACTAAGTGGCTTGGGGATAAAAACATTAACATTTTGGGTCCATGACCAGGAAACTCCCCAGACCTTAATCCCATTGAGAACTTGTGGTCAATCCTCAAGAGGCGGGTGGACAAAGAAAAACCTACAAATTCTGACAAACTCCAAACATTGCTTAGGCAAGAACGGGCAGCCATCAGTCAGTATGTGGCATTGAAGTTGATTGACAGCATGCCAGGGCGAATTGCAGAGGTCTTTAAAAAGAAGGGTCAACACTGCAAATATTGACTCTTTGCATAAACTTAATGTAATTGTCAATAAAAGCCTTTGACACTTATGAAATGCTTGTAACTTCAGTATACCATAGCAACTTCTGACAAAAAGGTCTAAAAACATCGAAGCAGCAAAGTTTGTGAAAAACAATACTTGTGTAATTTTCTCTCTATATATTTATAATGACACTGACTGCATTATTGTTTACATTCCAGATACACAGCATTATTTTCTTTTATTGTTTAGATTCCAAATACACAGCACTATTTCTGTCATGATGAAACCAGGCAACCTAACTCTGACTAGACATAGTCCTTCTGTCTAGACACCGGCCACTATCTAGCATCGGTCCCACTGCACACATACACAATCTTTTATTCTCAACCCAAAACTACAAACCAATCACAGAAAACAACAAATCAATAACACCCATATAGTGCACCTGTGTGCTTACGTGCTATGGGAAAGACTGTGTAGGAATTAGAGATGGTCACTGACCCCTGTGTTTTGGTTTTGTTTTTGTTTTTGGATCTGGATTACCTTCGTGTTTTGGCTTTGGTTTTGCAAAACAACCCTTGCGTGTTTTGGTTTTGGTTTTAGTTTTGTTTGGTTTTGTTTTGCTATTTTTGAAAAAAATACAATTTTTTTGGTCTAAAATAACCTAATTTAGTACTCCACCAGTTTCTTAGATAAGTGAGGTAATTCTAAAGCTAATAAATTATGAAAAAAACAGTTTAATCCCTGGTAGGCCATCCTTAATTCGAACACTTGTCTGCAAATTATACAGACAAACCTGGTTTTCTACCTCCTCCATCTTTGATTATTGGCAATGTAGCCATCGTCTTTGGGTGTACACCCTCCACTTGTAGTTGAATATAAAAAAAAGCAGCCTGCACAGACTGTGGAACTAGAGAGTAAAATTAAATGGACCATGGTAGTTTGGTGGCTATCTATGCCCCCCCCCGCCCTCCACTTGTAGTTGAATATAAAAAAAGCAGCCTGCACAGACCGTGGAACTAGAAATTCGAATATACAAAGAAATGGACAAAGGCAGTTTGGTATCTGTCTGCATCAGATCCCCTCTCCACTAGGAGTAAAATAGAAAACTATTCAGCCGTTATATAATCTAGAATAGAAATAGAAATTGAGAAAGGCAATTTGGTATCTGTCTGCATCATAATCATCAACATCCTCATAAGCGCCCTGGTCACCTCCACAAATCTCCCCCTCATCCTCTTCTATTTCCAAAGTGGCATCCTCAATTTGTGTATCACCGGCTACACTCGGGCTGTTCAGGTGCACATCAGCAGAACTGCTGAAAGGGCCCTTCTTTATGGGTACACTAACAGAATGCTCACGATTAGACATCCCACTGTTGGATGGACTCTCCACAGGGATTGGTGTCATTTCTGATTCAGAGCAAACATTATCCTCTAATGCAGGGTTGTCCAACCCGCGGTCTGCGGGCCGCATGCGGCCCAGCATACCTGTAAATGTGGCCCAGCAGGAGTTTTGGTTGTGGCAAGGGGGCAGCGCTGTTAATAAAAAAAAAATCCTGCAAAAAAAGAAAAAGATAAGAAAATACTTACCTTGTGGTCACACAGTCCCTCCCTGGTCTCCTCCTCCGTGCGGCGCTCGCAGTGAATGTCGGACGTGACGTCACCACGTCCGACATCCATTGCGGAGCACAACACATAGGAGTCACCCGCGCGAACTATCAGCAGCAGTGAAACGAAAAAAACAAGAGAAGAGAATCAGAGAACAAGCCGATTAAAAGGTAAGTTAAGGGTTTTTTTTTGTTTTTTTTTATTATTTCAAGGGACGCTGACCAGTACATAAACTCACCTGGTCCTGGAGCATCACAAACCTTATCTTCCTGTCTTAATGACTGCTGTATTGAAGCCCTTCATAAAATGTTGTAACAATATCACTTGATGTTTGACAGCAGCCATTAGCATGTCATTGAAGCACAGAGCGACAACAAGGAGCATTAGCAATGTTTTCTATGTTTTTTTTGAATGATCAGCTATCATTAGTGTATTTTATGTGCGGCCCAAAACAACTTGTCGCCTTACAATGTGGCCCAGGGAAGTTAAAAGGTTGGACACCCCTGCTCTAATGCCTTACTGTTATCTTGCAGCTCGGCTTTGACGCGTAACAGTAGTTGTGCACCACTTGTAGGCTCGGTAACATTTGTGGATCTGCCACTAATAGCCAAAGGTGAAGGCCTCATTGTCTCTTTGCCACTGCATGTGTAGAATGGCATGTTGGCAATTTTTTTTTTTATCGGCACTTAACTTTTGCTCAGTAACACTTCTTTTTCGCTTCAACACAGTAAATTTTTTGGGGGTTTTTGTTTTTTGGACTGATTTCGAAACACTGTGTAGTTTGACATCGCCTTGCCCAGATGACGTACTGGGAACACTAACATCAGGACTGGTGACAGAACCTGGTTGCTCATTCTGATCATATGTGGACTGCTTTGAATCCATTCTGAGGGCAAAGCACTTGTAGTGGTAAAAATTATTTGGTAAGATACTGCTGACAAATATGACTTTTGACAGCCATAAATATTTATGCACAATTATGAGGGACACCCCAAAAGCACTAGGGAGTGCTAAAAATTATTTGGTAGATACTGCTGACAGATAGTAATTTTGACAGCCAGAAATATTTATGCACAATTATGGGGGACACCCCAAAAGCACTGGGGAGTGCTAAAAATTAGTTGGTAGATACTGCTGACAGATAGTAATTTTGACAGCCAGAAATATTTATGCACAATTAGGGGGGACACCCCAAAAGCACTGGGGAGTGCCAAATATTGGAAAGAAAAAAAACCTCTATCCTCCTTTCTTCTCTAGCGATTTTTGTTACAACAATTGGAATAAGAATATTGGATTCTCTGTCCCTGCTCTAATCAGCCTGTGACTATACCCTGCTCCCTCCCTCTGTCAAATGGCGATGGATTGCTGTGGAGGCGAGTATTTATAATCTTGAAGTATCACGAGAACCGAGCCCCGAGATCCGACGACGTCACAATGACGTTCGGCCTCGATTTGGATTCAGAGCGGGCGGGAGAGTACCGAGCTACTCAGCTCGGTACTCGGATACCCAAAGTTCGGGTGGGTTCGGTTCTCGGGGAACCGGACCCGCCCATCTCTAGTAGGAATTAACCCTGTCTGCAGCCTGTACCTGCAGACACTTAGAATTTCTCCTGTCCCTATGCAGGAGACGTATGGCAAAATAGGCCTCTTTGTTACTTTGTTTACTTGTTGCCATAATATTGTGTCTCCTTCTGCCAGGTAAATCACACCAGTCCAGTGCTTCGGTTTAAATAGCCTTAGTAGTTTTATTCAGTAGCATGAAAATAAAACAAAACATAAACAAAATCCTTGCCGTCTGGCTTCTAACTAATACACAGACACTCCCTCTCTAAAGTAAGGGACCTAGTGTCCCACACATATACAAAACAACAGAACTTACAAATAATAAATTGCAGTATATCTCAGGAGCCATCTGACCTCTTCCCTAGGTAATGAGAGACTGAATGAAATAGCTGAAGACAACTTCGGGAAGCTCCTTTTCCTACACAAATAATTTCCCTAGGGCTTTAAAATGTACTAAACAGAAGCCTGTGAGATATACATGTGCCTTTATTGACTTTCCCAGCGCTAATGTCACAATATATACATTTTTGAAGTGCCTTTATCATGTGGTACAATTATTTTTAGCTGGTCCTCTCCTCTCCCTTCCTAGGCTGTGTAAGTAGTCCGTGCTTAGTTGATTATTGACAATACATCCCCCTGAAACATAAATCATAGTGAATCTTAGTCAGACAAACTATTAATCATACTTGCCAACTTTTGGCAAGTATGATCTGGGAGCTGCCGGGAGCAGGTGGGCGTGCAGGGGGTGGGGCTACGAAAATCGTGTCATTTTGGCCCCGCCCCGTGACCTAATGACGCAAACAAATGACGTCATTTTACAGTGGGGGCGGGGTCAAATGCATTTTGGATTTAATTCTGCCCACTTCACTAGGAATTGGACAGATGCGGGAGACTGTCATACTCTCCCGGGAGTCCGGGAGACCCACCCAGAATTCGGACATTCCGGGAGAGTTGGCAAGTATGCTATTAAATATGGGCTTTCACCCATCTAATCTGCCAAGGAATTTAACAGCTTAACCATCCTTACAGTACAGTGAAACCATCTTTCCACCACTCACAATTGATGACGTCTTGTTTTCTGTATGGCCCTGAGCATAAAAGTTCATTGGACATATCTGTATTGACCTGATATATCTAGACATGTTTATTAAATAACCTCTAATTAATTCCACATTTAACTCTTCTGTCTTTATAAATTATTTTGAATGATTCTGAACTGTCTCGATTTCTCTTATGTCTTTCTTATGGTACATTTCCCAAAACTGTATCTCATATACAGGATGTGGTATATACTAGAGACATATACAATGGTAATACTATGTTTGCATCTTGTGCATTTATCTGACCTTTTTATTTGCTTTTGCAACCACTGTCTGGCACTGTGTGCTGCTACTCAGCTTTCTGTGTCTGATAGTGGCCATTATCAGTAATTATGGTTATTTTGCTATAATGTACTTGAATATGTCCTTCTTATGACCTCTAGGCTGTGTGCAGCATCTGTAAAAGTCGTTGCTGCACACACAGCTGGTGATGCACGGACCCCTCAGGCTAGTCTGCCACTGTATTTTGTATCAGCCTCTTATTTTGGTGCCTCTAAAGATGTTTTTTCTGTAATGGATTGTCAGCTGTTTGTGTGGGGAGTGTGATTCTACAGCCAGGGAGAAGAGAATCAGGCAAGAGAGCACATAAGTTGGGGTGAGATGTCAGGAGGAAGGGGGTGGTCTCAGCAATTCTGTTTTATCAAAGAGGGTAGGCCACTCTAGGTTGTTAGGTGAGGCAAATAAAAAAGGTGAAATTTAGGAAAAACTGGAAAAACATTGGGGAAGTACATGGGAATTGCTGCTGCTATAGATACCAGGGTACCAGACTGTTTTTAACTGTATCATGGAGGAGACTAGTTATAAACATCCTAGAGGCTGCATACCAAATTTTATTAATGACTGCATTTCTGTAAGGTTGTGAAGTTTTCTTCCAGTCACTTGCAATTTGTAGTTTAGCAGCATAGTAAATATGACAAATTAGTTTATCAGAAGACGTATTTATTGTTCTGACTGGTAGAGTAATGTAATCAATGGGCCTTTGGGTAATTGAATATTAGTAACCTCAATAAACAGGTCTAACATGTCATCCCAATATTGAGAATTAATTGGGCAGTCTAACCAGTTGTGCTCTTTGCCCACAGGTTCGCCAAAATAGATTGGATAGATGGTTTGTAGCTTAGTGGGAACCAAGTACCATCTGGTGTATATTTGGTAAACATTTTCTCATACAGCTGTATTGATAGTTTTTGCAACACGTTGGAGAATGGGCGACCATCCTTTCTGATTAAGTGATATACTTTTCACACTGGGAATGCATATGATACTAGCTTAGTACTAGTTGTTTATTCAGTTTATTCCAATGCTTGAATATTAAGCGAACATAAGGGATAGTGTAAGATGAGGCTGATCTGAGGATCCTTTGGAGCCAGGGTAGAAATTGCACTCTCTGATCATTTGACAACGGTTCCTAAATATCGACCCATTCATTGACACCTGAGCTGGCGTGCCAGGACAAAATATCACTTAACTGGGTAATGTGATAATATTTTTCAAATACTGGAAAGCCAAGACCCCTGTTGTGTGTGGATTTAGCAAGCTTTTTGCCCGGACATAGGAAACATGGAGGAAATGGTCCGTAATTGTAATAGTAAGGTTTAAAACAGATACAGCAGCCTGGAGAAAACATTCATTTTAATAGTACAGATCCTCCCAAACCATGAGATGCAAAGGGAATTTCAATTTAGATTGCAGTTGATAAGAGATAGTAATGGGGGTTATCTAGCTTAGAAAAGTTGATTATAATCTTTGGTGAGTATTGGATTGCCATTGATAGTCAAAGTTGACTTCCAATCGTTTTTTCATTTGTGGAGGGTGGTTGCTCGGACGTGCACCTGGAAATGGCTTCTGCACCAAATTGAAACATGGGAGAGCAAACCTGGTCCCATTAAGAAGTACAGGATAAGGCCTGAAAACCAACAGATCTGAGCAGGTGCAAGCTCTGCAAGCAAGAGACATCCTTACAACTTTACCTTAACAATTTTTCTCTGTCATTGGTCTATCATGCTTTTTCATTATTTAAAGTTAATAGGGACTATGTATCAAGGTAAACATAGATAAGAACACAGCATTTCCACTCTTGCTTCATATGTGCCTCCTCTCTGTTCCTATGGACATCCTACGCCCATCTATTGGGGTGGTGTACCTTAAGGAGGAGACAATGGAGACCTAGATGGTGCCTGCATGGTAATGAGTTTAGTATTGCTCTCTCCCTTTCTCTGTGCACCAAAATTCTCTATAATCTCCACTTCATTTTTCAGCAGAGCTGTGTTGTATGTAATAACTAAATATTGCATAAGGTGCCTCTCCCCTCCAAAAACTGCGTTTGTACACAGAGTTCTATGTGTACAGACTATCAGCCTAGTACAGTTATTAATGATAAGTTCTATTTTATATTAAATTTACCATGCACAGCAGACGGGGTGAGATAGGAGTCCACATTCATGCATTGTATTTACAAAAAAACACCTAAAGGAAGGGAAGTTTATGTCTGGTTCATCTTTATTTCACTGTGGGAATGGAATTTCAGTGAGATATTGCACAATAGAAAAATATTTCCTATACCTAAACATGCATTTAAGTTTTACCACATGCATTTCATTTTGCTGCTCTAGATATATAGCATGTAAATAAATAACATAGGGGCCCTTTGGGGCCTCAAATCCATGCAAATATTTTGTGCTCTGCTTTGATCAATCAAACCAGATGGTTCTTTTTGTAATCTCTAATTTGTAGTGACATTGGAAAAAAATAGATTGCTTGATTAGTTACAGATACATTGTGAAAACATCAATTTCTAATTGTTAATATACTGAATTTTACTTACCAAGCTAAGCTTTAATGCTATGCAGGCAACATCTCTAGCATTTTCTGTTTTGGTACATTTTCTGGTTAGTCATTAGACTTGGGTAGCATAAACAACTGATATAGAGGAGATTCCTTACTGATATACATGGGACCTTCCAAAGTATATGAGAGCCATGACAGCTATAATGAGGTGTTCCCTTCTGGCCTGAGTTGTATTCTGGACTGGCAAACTGAGTCAAGAGTTGTATGAACTGATCCAAAAGATGTGCTGAATATACCAATTTATCAATTCTAGTCATTGATGTGTGCCTATTAAAAGCTGAATGACAGTGGAACTGAACAGCTGTTATACCCAGCAGGAGAACATAAAGTCCCAGGCTTATCCTGTTTTGGTTTTGGCTTTGGATCTGGATTAGGTTCGTGTTTTGGTTTTGCCAAAACCGCCCTTTGGACAATGACGGCAGCGAGCTGGCTGGATGCTAAGCGACATAGCAACAACAGAAATGCACGGCAGTTCATAGCACATCTAGGAAACATTGCCACACAGCAGTGGCAGAAAAAAAAGTGGTGTAAGTTGGAATTGTCCTAGGGTCCTCCCACCGACCCTTATGTAAGATATTGAAAAGGACATTAACAAGGCAACCACTCCTGCGACAAGGAGTTCCACTTTTGTGGCTGAAGTGCTTGGTTTGTCCCCCCACAAAACAAGCTACAAATAGCTTAGCTGCCTTAAACCCCACAGTGCTGTCAATGAATTCTACATTATTATATCATGTCTGGTCTCGTGTTGCATCTTTAATTTCCTTCTCCTCTCTAGATACCTCCCTTTCATCCCTGAAGAACTGCCAAACTTATGTAGACACAGGAGAGTCATTCTCAACGATCAGTAAAGTTTCTCTTGTTGTATGTGTATTTTATTTGTGTGTGATCTGATGATATGGTTAACTTGCTTTTGATAGTTATTTGACGTAAAATAGTGTGTAATATGTGTTCTTAAATAATGTGTTACTATATATTACACTTAGACTATATGTCTAAGTGACTCTTGCAACCTCATTTTGCTGTTTCAGGAGACAGTCAGACATGTCCTGTTAGTCTAAACGAATGTCCAGAGTTGTGGAGGACATTTTCACCCTGGCACACTCTGAGGTATACATTCTCTGAGGAATTGTGACACAGCTCAAGGATCTAAGTATTGGTTTTTCACCAGTATTAATTTTGTGTGTTTCTTTATTGTTTTGTATACATTTGAAATCTTATCACACTTTTTTTTAAAAAAAGAATTCTATTGGGTAGTACAAACGGGCATTTCTTACATGAATTCCAATCACTTTGTACAACATTACATTTTCTGGAAAGAAGCATGTCCTATTAACTGTCATTAAATGAACATTAATCTTTCCATTGGGGTCAATGTAAATGCTTTACAAACACTTTAATACTTAGGGGTATGTTTACTAAACTGCGGGTTTGAAAAATTGGAGATGTTACCTATAGCAACCGATCAGATTCTAGCTGTCATTTGTAGAATGTACAAAATAAATGATAACTAGACTCTCTCGCAGTTTAATAAATCTAGCCCTTGGTATGCATTTGGCCTTCATTTATAATCAAGCATTGGAACAGCTTCCTTTGGTCATGCAAGTACAGGAAGCAGCTTAGATCACGATGTGGATTCTTGGCTCTGCAGCGGCATTGTTTTGTTCTGCATGTTGGTAATATTATGGCTTCAGAATTAGCCATTGATGTTAAACTCCGCGGGAGAACAGGACAGACGTACATAGATGTCTTACCTTCCGAACGATGACCGCCTACTGTCGACTTCAGATTCACCACAGCAGCTCTCCGTCTCAGCACCATTTGGAAGGTCTGACTCCTGGACCCTGCTGGGGAATACTTTGCTCTCTCCTATTCCAGCAGTCCAGCAACTGAACCTCCGTTACCTCACTTCACTTCCCTCTAAGGAAGAAACAGAAGTTGAGACCGTGCCTACCAGAAAGGACGGTCCGAGGCTACGGCAAGGAGCAGAGATACTCGCTTAACCCCACCTCGTTTTGTTCTTGCCAAGGGCGTGGGACTATGAGTATTTGTGGCCGGGAATGGTTTTGTTCCAAATACTCGACTCACTCCTTGGTGAGAGCTAAACTCACCCGGACACTCCATCTTCCGGTCCCTGCTCTCCTGCTCCTCTCCGTCACCTGCAGAAGACAACATGTACAACACGGCCTCCCTCTACTCTACAGGTGAGGCTAGAATGTACCACCCACACAACTGGCACTAGCTAACAACAGGCGCCCTGACCCTACAACAGCTAATGGTCGGGTAACGCAACTTCGCTAGGTACTGGGTGTAGTGTACTCCCGAAACCTCCTCCCTCTACCAACGGAGAACACCAGCTGGTGTTCGCCTTCTACTCCAGGGCTGACACTAACCATCACCCAGGTCGTACCGAGAAGACTATCTTCTCACTACGGGGTCACTTACAGAATCCCAAGGACCAGTTGCCACCTGCCCGACCGGGGCTCACTGAAGCAACATGCCACCGGGGTGCCGGCTTCCACTCAGAACCATCAGTGGCCACTGCCGGAACTCGAGACGGTCGCGTTCACCCGAGTGGAAACAACGCCCCAATCTGGAACCGTCAGGGACCCTGCCGGAACTTAGGATAGGACACCCAATTGGAACCACGGGACACACCCCTAGAACTCAAAATGGCCGTGCTGCACTGCCAGTGAGGTGCCCAATCACTGCCTCAGGAATCACGCGTAACTCCAGGGACATACGGGACGGGAAGACTACCGTGTGTCCTACCCTAACTCTGTGTGCTCTAACTATTCCCTTGTCCCCATAGACACAGAGAATTGCAGGAGTACAGTAAGGAAACAAGCACCTACCTTTAATGGGGGCCTGTCGTCTTGCACCCGGAAAGAAACGTACACAGCACAACCAAACAGAATACACAAGGCAATATTACCACACAAGCACGGTGGCGAAGTGGTTAGCACTTCTGCCTCACAGCGCTGGGGTCATGAGTTCAATTCCCAACCATGGCCTTATCTATGTGGAGTTTGTATGTTCTCCTTGTGTTTGCGTGGGTTTCCTCCGGGTGCTCCGGTTTACTCCCACACTCCAAAAACATACTAGTAAGGTAATTGGCTGCTATCAAAAATTTACCCTAGTCTCTCTCTCTCTGTGTATGTTAGGGAATATAGACTGTAAGCTCCAGTGGGATAGGGACTGATGTGAATGAGTTCTCTGTACTGTGCTGCGTAATCAGTGGCGCTATATAAATAAATGGTGATGATGATGATGATGATGAATAACAAGTTGCTACTGTATATGTTAGACTGAGAATGGAAAGACTTGCGTCTACTAATTAACCAGCCGATTATGCAGAACAGTAAAAGGAGCCTTCTGCTCAACTGTTACCTCTTGCCTGAGATTACTCTACAGTCTCATGCTACACCTCTGGGTCTTGCGCCCTGTCCTAACTCAGGGCTCTTACGCCCATTCTCTACCTATAAGGGCCTTATGCCCCGATTCTGCCTACTAGGGCCTTGTGCCCCTCTCTAACTATAGGCTTTAAGCCCAGCTAACTAGGGCCTTGTGCCCAGACTCTCTATGGGCTTTAAGCCCAGCTGTCTATGGGCCTTGTGCCCACATAATTCCCTACCTATACCTAATTGTGCCAGGGCCTTGTGCCCAATATCTGTTGTCACGGGCCTAGTGCCCAAAGTGCCCACGGGCCTTGTGTCCGACCCTACACTCTGTTATACTTACCTGCTCTGTGCAGGATTCTCAACTTGCCTCCGGCGTCTCCGCCTCTGGGTCTTCCAGACCCTCCAGCCGGCGGCGCCCTTCTCCTGTTCGGCGCGCAGCTTCCTGCTGTCTTCTGGGCGAGGGCGCTCTCAGCCCGTACAAGGACTTCGTCGCTGTCTTCTCGTGGCATGGTAGCTGCTTGCCCATACAAGGGCACACTGCTACTTTCACCGGTATCTTCTTGTCTTTTTGCGCTGGACGTCCCACAACGTCCTCCTCCTTCTGTTCTGCAAGCAAACTTCCCTAAAGATGGCGGTGCCCGGTGGCTTAAATAGCCACCGGCGCGCTAACGTCTCTTGGCGCCGCAGCAACCGCTGATTGGCTCGCCGCGGCGCCAATAATTCAAACGGCCGGAGGTGAGCCAGGATTGAATATTTCATTGCATTTATTATACTGAATGTATTCATTTTCTTTCACTAAAGGGTTGTGAAGCGCACCATATGCTTTTCTTATTTTATTCCTTTTTATTTTGAATAAACATTTTAATTGGGTTTTATTTTATTCCTTTTTAATACATGATAAATATCAAACATTTATTTGGTCACCTAGTAGAGTAACTATATTTTATATTGCTAATAAATATTATATATATATATATACACTATGGCCTGATTCATTAAGAAAAATAAAGCAAAAAAATGAGTAACTTTGCACTTTGGCAAAACCATGTTGCGTTGGAGGGGGAGGTAAATTTAAAATGTGATGGTAGATTTATAGTTGGGCTAAGGCACGTACTAGATCAACTTTAAATTTCAGTGTACAAATAAAGCTATCAAGTATTTGTGTGCTACATGAAAAAACAGCCAGTATTTATCTTATGTGCAAAATAATAAACTAATTTGCACCCCTTGCATTGTAACATGGTTTTGTCCAGGAGAAAACTTTTTTTTTTTTCTAATTTTTTTGCCTTACTTTCCTTAATGAATCAGGCCCTATATGGACAAATGTATTTGGCCACACCTGTTTATTATTGAATTGAGGTTTTTCAATCAAACCTATTGTCAGAGGTGTATAAAATCAAGCACCTAACCATGCAGTCTCCATTTGCAAACATTTGGATGGTTCCCAGCCACGAAGCGGAAGACCACACAAAATCACGCAGCATGTTCAACGACTGTTAAAGAGCATGACGTGTAAAACTCGCCACAGCTTTGCTGATTCCATAGCTGAAGAGTTTCCGAACTTCCAATGGCACTAATGTAAGCACAAAAACTGTGCAGCGGGAGCTTAATGGAATGGGTTTCCATGTCCGAGCAGCTGTATGCAAGCCTCACATCACCAAGACCAATGCCAAGCGTGGGATGGAGTGGTGTAAAGCACACCGACACTGGACTGTGGAGCAGTAGAAAGTGTTCTGTGGAGTGACAAATCACGCTTCTTTGCTTGGTAGTCAAATGGACGAGTCTGAGTTTGGCAGATGCTGGGAGAACAATACCTGCCTAACTGCATTATGCCAATTGTGAAGTTTGGTGGAGGAGGGATAAAGGTACGGAGCTGTTTTTCAGGGTTTGGGCTAGACCCTCTTATCTCCACTGAAGGGCAATCTTAATGCTTTAGCAAACCAAATTATTTTGGGCCATGCTATGGTTCCAACTTTGTGGCAACAGTTTTGGCCCAAAGCAAGAACTAAAAATACATGGTTTGATGAGTTCGGTGTGGAAGAACTTGACTGGCCTGCACAGAGCCCTGACCTCAACCCCATTGAATACGTTTGGGATGAACTGGAATGGAGATTGCTAGCCAGGCCTTCTCATCCAGCATCAGTGTCTGACCTCATAAATACTCTACAGAATGAATGGTCACAAATTCCAACAGAAACACTCCAACATCTGGTGGGAAGCCTTCCAAGAAGAGTGGAAACTGTTATCGCTGCAAAAGGGGACCAACTCTATATTAAAGTATATGTATCTGAATACCATGTTATTACAGACCCTGTTGGTGTAATGGTCACCAGCGTCTGAATACTTTTCTCCATATAGTGTATTTATGTATGTGTGTATATATATATATATATATATATATATTTGTGCAAAGATAGGAGGAATAGTGGAGCCAAACCAAACAGTGTTTGCTGGTGTGTATCACCCAGATAATCAATTAATGATGTATGCGTACCGGAAATGAAGACTTTAATGCTTATCGTGTTGAGCTGATAGGATCAATATCACCCAGCTTCAAAAACTCCAAACATATACCGAAATAGAGACAGAAAAAAGCAAAAAAAAGAGTAGTAAAGTCAAAACACCCGTGATATTGCAGTGCAAAGTAGTAAGTGGCAGCGTACCAAAAAGATATAAAAAAACAGCTTATCTGTATCAGGAATGCCTGAGAGTAACCTCATCTCAGCCTAGTGAGTCAGGAACAGACATGTAGACAGCTTGTGCGTATACAATACTTCTGAACCACGAACAGCAAGCCCAGTACAATCACAGCTCACAAACTCCACTCAGCCGATGTATTAAAGATGGAAAAGCCATATAGTGTAGTATTTATGTACAAAGAATTTATTCAGCAAATATCATACAAAAATGCACACTCACAATATATAAAAGTTTAAATGCTTATCTGTAATCCTTAGATATAAGGTATACTGCTACCAGTGTAGATCTCTGGAAAGTTCATAAGGTAAATACCAATGAGCTCCACACAGAAGTTCTCAAAGGGATAACTCTCAAAGACCAGAGGGGCAATATAACCTTAGTGATAACAGGAGTGGATGATAGTATGTAGCCTCAATGCGTTTCGTCCCAAGGACTTCATCAGGAGGATTATCAAAACAAAAGAAAGTGTTGTCTTAAATAGCGATGGCAGTCGCCATCTTGCACATGCGCAAGATGGCACTTCCGTTTCGGTGCTAACACTATGTGTGGGGGGAATACATATGGGACTTGATATAATCAGGCATTTGGCCGTGGGAAGCGTACAAGGTAATGGATAGGTGAAATAAGAACAATAAGATTTGGTAATGACCAGCCCATTCCTGAATGGAAAAGGGCAAGTACTTGTATTGTAGTAAGAAGCGGTGGCCATCTTTAAAAAGGGCAAGGGGTGCTTATAAACAGAGCCCCTCTGACATGTAGCCCGAGATATGTGAATTAAGATGTGGGCTGAAAGCTCTTATGCTCACTAAGGATTAGATATTATTGAACAGCAATAAATCTAGTGATGAAATAATAAATCCTTATTGTAAAAGAGGCATTAGCTCACTTAAAGGGGCAGTTGTAATGCACTGTGTTTAGCTGGAAAATACAAAACATTTCCCTTTGAGATAATTTACTTTGGATGTCCCCCCCTCTGGGTCCCAATTGGACGTGTTCAATAGCTTTAAAGGAAATAAACCGTATATCTGAGTTATGTTTAGTGATAAACTGTTTAGATACTGAGGGCTAGATTTACTAAGAAGGCGTGTTGGTAAAACCGCTGATTTTGGGCGAGTTTGCCGGCGGTTTAGCCATTGCCGGATTTACTAACGGTAAAACCGCCGTCCAAACGGCCAGAAATGATTTTTTCCAAAACCACCAATTTAAAAATCACCATGACGATTTGAACAATGTTGAACATACAAACAGGATTTACTATTAAGGGGTTTGTCAAACCGCTGGAAAAGCGCCATTCAAACGACCAAAATAAAAGAGCTGCTTGTGAGAGGCTAGATTGCTCAAACAGCATGCTGTCGGAGCTCCGCCAGCTGTCAAAATAGTAAAAAAAATGTTAAAAGTGTTAAGAAAAAAAAAGCGTGAGGTCCCCCATCGAATCAGTCTTAACCCTAGTGCTGCCAGCCTACTACTGGTCCCGTGAAAATCCGGAAAAAAATTAGCATGAGGTCCCCCCTATTTTCACGGAACCAGCACTAGGCAAACCAGCCGGGGTTGGTGGCACTATAGCAGGGGGGACACGCGGCAGGGGTCCCCCTGCCATAATGACTAACCAACCCCAGACTGTTCAGTGCTGGGCTGGATTCCCTTGGGAGTGGGGTCCGCCAAAAAAATGAGCGGGCCCCCCCTAGGGACACCCAACCCAGTGCTGATAGCACTAGGGCTCTACCTACACCCCTGGGTGGTGGGTGTAGGATAATAACGGCGAATGTATAGTTAAAAAACAAACTGACGCCATTTTGTTTTGTAGAACTACGAGTGCCAGCCAGCCAGGTTGCCCTAAATAGTGTGGGCATGCTGCTACTTGTATAACTACAAGCACCAGCATACCCACGGCAGCCAGGGCATGTTGGCACTTGGAGAACCACAAGTGCCAACATGCCCTGACATCCACGGCTGACTGGGACCTGTAGTTCCACAAAATAAAATGTTAAATAAACCACCACTCCCTTGTTAAAACCTCTAACATTTAATAAAAATAATAAACCCACAATAAACACAGTAAACACCCTCATTTACACCATATTTTTTTATTAAAAATAATAAAATCCCTGATACTCACCAATGAAGTTTTCTCCTTTTGTCAGCAGCTTTCAATCCAAAAATGGCTGTAAACCAAGTCCAAAATAAATTTGTATCCAAAGTCCAGCTTGCCCTTGTCTCAAAGTAATTTGTACTTCCAGAAAAAATCCTGCTTGAAATTTCTTCAATTCTTCTGCCCAGGGGGGGCCATTGCTGATTGTAGTCTTCTGTTCTTCACCCAGTGGGGGCCCATATTTGTACATCCCCCGATTCTTATGTCTTGATTGCAGAAAAATAACAAATGGGAGGAGCCGCCTCAAACAGCTCCTAGCTAGCTGGGAACTCCGCTACGCAATGAGCTTAGCTCATTGTGCTATGTCTATTTACAGTATTTCTGCTACATAATCTGGCTTTACATCAACTTTGGCCACCGATTATTGCAATAGACGGTGAACAAGTAGGGGTCCGTGTCCCATCTGGTGATGTGCAGAGCACAGAGGGGGAGGCAGATTAGAGACCGTCTCATTGCAAACTATTTACATGTAAGTGCATACTAGTAAAAACATTTCTTGGTACAAAAGTGTTTGATGTGAGAGCAATGGTTTTTTGTATTAGACTTTGGAACCTTGAAACAGAGGATAGTGTGTACTCCTCATGTGGTAAATTTGAAAGTCACTGGTAAGTTACAGTCAGATGTCAATGTGTAAGTGGAATTTGTGCATTGCTTTTTGTAAGCGGTATACTCTTGTTTAATTACCAGAAAAGAAAGACTGTTAGCATTGAAATGTAACTGCATTTATTGCAGTAGTAAGCATAAACTGAAAATGAACATTGCATACACATTCACAAAACTATATAAACTGCTTTTTACATACGTGTACCTGTGCAGTAACAGGCTGGAGAAAGTGCAAAAACATTTAATCAAGACTTAAAATGTAACAAGTGTGGTATCGAAAACATTTGCTTTTAACAATTTTAAACATAAACCACAAGCATTAGGCTACCTACGTCTTTTGGCAGGTACATCTGCACTTCTGGAGACACCCTCTCCTCTCCCTCGGCCACCCCTGGTGCGAGCACCTCTCCTTGGAGGTGTACTTTGGATTGATCTATTAGGCATGCTAGCAGTACTGGTTGTGGCCGATGACATTGGTACCGGGAAACGGGCCTTTATTTCATGGTGAATTTGCCCTGCCATCCTATTTACATTAGCATTCACCTCCCTTACAGTTGTGTGTAAGGCCTCCACAGCACCAGTCATTTGGATCATCGTTACATTTGATTGCTCAATAGCTGTAGCAATACGATTTAACGCAACAGGTATCTGACTATTACTGTAGTGTGCACGCCTCAAATGCCCCATAATATGCGACATATGCCTTGTTTGTGTGTCCATGAACTGGGATTGCAGTAGTTGGAATTTTGCAATTGATTGGCCATTTTTCTCCCTGTATCCAATGTAGGAGGTGCAGTTTGCTGCTCTTCAGTGTGTTCTGCAGGCCCAGTTGATTGATCCTGGAGGGTAGATACAGGGGCATCAACAACTTGGAGGGTGATTAGGGAAGTGTGGCCATCAGCCTTAACGTAGGTAAAATCACATGTGTGAGTGATGGGTGTTTAGCCTATAGTCTGCTTTATCTGTTAACTAATAAGGCAGAGGAGGGGGGTGGTTTGGTTTTATATAGGTGAACGTCTTCAGCAGTTCCCTCTCTCTGCTTCCGGATTCTGTGGAGTCAGGCTGTGCAGAGGACTTGGAGCCGTGCAGTATTAGTGATATTGTATACTCTTGCTGTTAATTGTTTTGTTTCATTGTTTGCATTTTGCTTTTCCCCCTTATTCTCTCTGTCTTTTCTTCCCCTCTCTTTCCCCCTTCTCTTTTCTCCCCGTTTTCCGTCCTCCATTTCCCTTTCCCTCACTCCCCCCCCCTCTCCTTGTCAGTTTTATCGGTTTATTTCCCCTGTTGTTTTACTGTACCTGTTCTGCAGGCATTTCTCGGCCGAGTCGCGTGCGTAGCGCACCGGCCAGGTTCAGGGAGGCGGGCGGCTTGGGTGGTTCCTTCCCGGCCCCGGCAGCACCCCTCAGTGCACATGCGCGGTCCTCCCGAGGTAGCGGAGTGTCCACTAGGGGACCCACAGCGCTTCCCTTTCACCTGGTCCCCGTTCTTTGTCTGCGGGTAGGGGCCGGCGGGCGGGGCCTGTATCGGCCGTGTCATTCAGGGAGGCCGTGGATGCTTTGCCGGGTAAGGGGGGGATGGAATTTACCCTATCCCCCCGCGGAATTCAGGGAATTTTGTCCCTGAATTCTTTTTTGGGAGTCGCCCCTCCGTATCCCATCCCGTCGGGTATTTATGCTCATTCTTATCCGGTTTCTTGTATACAGGGTGTAGGGGGCAGTTCGGATACAGAGATGCTCGGGCCGGTCAGGCCCCCGCCTCCCAGGCTTCGTCGGGGACTGACAGGGACAGGTGGAGAGTGGGGGGGTGGGGTCGGGGGTTGTACGCTCTAAGGGCGAGATACAGGTTGCCTCTGTTCCTAATGTGCCTCTATTTGCAGATTCACAAGGGCCTATGGATAGGTCATCGGTGCAGGCATCGCTCCCGGCCATGATCGGGTCAGGATCCGAGATCCGTACAGAAGTCGCCGAGGAGAGCCGGGGGGTGATGGCATCGGGTTCTGCGGGAGCAGCGAGAGGGCCGGAGCCTCAGCAGTCGCGGGCTATGGAAGCGGAGGCGGGCCCGGGATCTTCTGGCATGACTGGAGCAGGTCAACGAGCAGAGGCGAGCGCAGGCGGTGAGTTGGTAGATGTTAGGTTGGCACACGAATGTACACATAGCCCTCCAATGTCTTCTACTGACTAGGATTCTCTCTCTCCATCGGGGGAGGGTCCTCGGAAGTTGTTAAAGATCCTCAACACACACTTTAGGCACATGGGGATAGAAGAAGAACGGCAGCTAAAGTGGTAGCGTCTAGAGCCCCCATGGTTCAGTGTGAAAAAACCGCCCTGCTAGCAGGTATACGCGCCAGCATTAGGGACAGGATTAAAAAGGGCTGGTTCGTGAATATGTTTGAGCTGACAAAAGCGGCGAAGAAAGAGTGGGGGGCGGCCTGCGCTAGAGGGGGGATAGGTGAGGATGCCTTTAAAACTTTCCCGAATTGGGTAGCGGGTTATTGTTCCTTTGCAGCATGCTATATCGAGACGAGACCTGAGGCAAGTGAGGAGGTCTGGAAATATTTGCATCTCATAAATGAGATGTATATCAATGATCGCCCGGGGACTTGGCTTAAGTACGACGAGGCGGTCCGGGAGAAAGTGGACGGTCAGGTTGATATGCTGCTAGGGGTGAAGGACATAGAGATCTGGATGAAACTTAATCAGGCTAGCTTAGCTTTAGGTTCAGGGGCCCAAGGGAATCGGTTTCCGCAAGGGGGGAGACGTGGTGCTCCCCAGTTTGCAAAAAACAGATGTTTCGCATTCAACAATTCATCATGCGGAAGGGGAGAAGCGTGTCGGTATAGGCACAATTGTGCATATTGCCACGGACCGCATTCTGCCAAAGAGTGTCCGAGGAGTGCCCCCGGTCTCGGCAGAGGTCGCGGCAGCGACGGTAATGTTGGTTAAAGCTTACTCCCCTATTCATAATGATGATTTAGAACGATGGCTTAGACTATACCCAGATGCAGAACAGGCTTCTTTTCTTCGGGAAGGTTTTCGTCACGGCTTCCGGCTGCCGATTGGGGCAACGGTTAACGCTAGGGCCGCTAGAAATCTGAAATTGGCATATATTTTTCTGGAAGTTCTTGACGATAAGATTTGTGGAGAAATTAGCCTGGGGCGCATGATTGGCCCTTTCAGCTCACCCCCCATAGCGGATTTAGTTATCTCCACAGTGGGGATAGTCCCAAAAAAGGTCCCCGGTAAATTTCATCTAATTCAACACCTGTCGCACCCTGTAGGTAGTTCAGTTAATGACGCAATTGATCAGAACATCAGTTCGGTAGTATATCAATCATTTAAAGAGGCCCTGATGTTGGTTAGGCACTTTGGCACTGGCGCTCTCATGGCAAAATTAGATATAGAATCCGCGTTTAGATTACTTCCACTACACCCCGATTTCTTCAAGTACATGTGGTTCCAGGAGAATATTACGTAGATAGATGTCTGCCCATGGGTTGCTCTCTGTCATGTGCATACTTCGAATCCTTTAGTTCTTTCCTTCACTGGGCGGTTCAAGTGGGGACAGGGCATGAAGGCATTGCTCATTATCTTGATGATTTTTTGTTTGTGGGCCCGACTAAGTTCTCATCATGTGCGGATACGTTGTTTTCTGCGCAGGCTCTGTTTTCGATCATGGGGGTTTCGTTGGCGCGGGACAAGACGGAAGGTCCAACTACATGTTTGTCCTCCTAGAGATAGAGATAGACATGGTGGCGGGCTGTCGATGTTTTTGAGGCTTCTCTTTTTAGCGCATCGTTCTCCATGGCATTTCACGGGGCATTGAGAGTAGGGGAGTTGGTTGCGCAGTCCAAGAATCAGGTAGGGTCGGCCATTTTAGCAAAATATTTCATTTTAAATCCTGATACTATTCAAATTAAGATTGTCCGGTCTAAAACAGATCAATTGGGAGTTGGTCATTGGTTAACGCTAGCAAGGCAGCAGGACGGTGTTATTTGTCCGGTCAGGCTTTGTCACAAGCTAGCAGAAGCACGCCCGCAGCAAGCGGAAGCCTGGTTGGTTCACAGGGACAGTTCCCCGGTTACCAAGTTTCAATTCCATGCCCTTATGTGTAAAGCTTTGGGGGTTTTGGGTCTACCCTCAGCTGAATTTGGTACTCACTCCTTTCGAATTGGCGCAGCAACAGCGGCAGCGGCAGACGGGGCATCAATTTCAGCCATACAGACTTTAGGCAAATGGAAATCTAGTAGCTATAAGCGATACATTAGACCTGCTGTTTAACCATGTTTGTTTTGCTTCCTCTTTTACGCAGCTCTTCCTTTTCTTTGCTTTCTCTTCTTAGGTGGTAGACCCAGGGGTTAGCTGCTCGCCGCTTTTTGCGGGTGCGTGAAGGGCTTTTTCCCATTGGGTTTCCACCTTCACATGGGTCGCTGCCTTTCCTTTCACGTTCTATTTAATGTTGGAAGTAAAATCCCCCCTTTTTATTTCAGTTACTACAGGTATTTTACCCATTTTGGTTGGTAGTTATCTGGTTGCATTAAGTTTTTAGTCTTTAGGTTTTGTTGAATGTGTGTTTTCTGTACCTTGTGGTAGTTTCAATACGTTATTTTCTTTTAGGGTTGGATATCAGAAAAATTTCTGTTTGGTTGTTGGGACACTCCTATGTCTACTGGGCGAGTAGACATGCTTTTGTTCGGAGGTGTCCGTGGTTCCCGGTGCATGCATAGGTCATATGTATAGGCCGGCGTGGTATGAGATGGATGGAGTTCATGTCGGTTCTATCGGGGGAGATTGCTGAGCGTGATGTCCCCGATATTATTGTGGTCCACTTGGGTGGCAATGACGTTGGTCAAGTTAAATCCTTGGACCTTATTATTAAAATCTGTGATGACATTTCGTCAGTCTCTGTGAAATGGCCGTCCATAAAACTGTGCTGGTCTTATATTGTTCCCCGTAGAAAATGGAGGTCTGATATGCCTGCTATGACTATCGCATCTGTGGTCAGAAAAGTTAATCAGGTGGCGAATAAGATTTTTCATGAGTCGGGGGGGTTTTTCCATTTCCCATCCATTATTAAAGGCTGACAGTGCCCATTTGTTTAGAGATGATGGGGTTCATTTGTCTGATGTTGGAACCATGTTTTTTATAGATCAGCTTTTTTGGAAGCTTAGAGTTGTTATCAGGTCTGTGGTTGGCGGGCTGCATATATAGTCATCTCTGCGGCATGGGTGGGAGAGCAGTGCAGTCGGTAAGTTTGCATATGGTGCTTTGGTTATCTCGTCATAGGTCACTACTCCCCCTTTTGGATCGTGTTGTCATCACGTGTGTTGGGTCCAGTGAGTGGGACTCTGGGCCAGTTTGTTGAATATTTTACTGGCGGTTATAAGGGGGGTGTAGTCTTGCCGTTGGACAGATATTTCGCACCGGCCAATAGATAAGGTATGATCCTGGGTTGGTGGTACTATAGTCTGACCTTTCCACCGTTATTGGTTTTGTGTTTGCTGACTGCCCTGCTCTCGTCTGCCTTTCAGGCCCTTTAGGTTTAATTTTAGTCATTTAATAAATACTATTTTTATTCCAACGTTAATATGGTGTCCGTGTCTTTATTGGTATTTCTTATGGTATTATGGTAAACACTAAGAACTTCCACACTGTGCATTTTACTCTTTCATCCTCTGTGTGCGGTGACATTTTCAAGGACTTCCACTGAGCTGGCTGATATGAAGACGGACCTGTGTTTGAAAAATCACGGTAAGTATATAGGATATAATATGTTTGTATATTGCATTCTGGACACTGGATAGAAAAGAATAATCTTTTTCAACTACAGATTGTTTAACAATGTTTGCATTCCTGATTACTTGTCCTATGCAACCTACTTAAGGATGAAATTTTTTTCTTTTGAATAAACATTCTCATTTGGACTTTGTGATGGGGATAGAAAAGCAAATTATTTGGATACATAAATATGATGGTGCTGGCAGCAAAATGCTGCAAGACTGTGCTTTTGGGTAAGCTCTTACTATTTTAGTTCTCCCTCTGTGTAGTACATGATGTTTTCATTGCAAACCATATAAAAATCAAGATATATAACATGTTGTGACGAAACGAGTGTGATACGCTAATCATTGTTTCTCGTTTCTCACATAATGTGGATTATAGCAAATACTTTTTAAAGCCCTTGCTTTTGTTCCCCAGCTCACCAGACTACAACTGCATTGTCCAATTACATGTGGTTAAGGAGACATTGTAGTTCAATGTAAATATGTATATTGTGTATTATATATTGATGACTTGCAGTAATGTTATTCATTGTCCTTAAACTGAAGCCAGGAGGGTTATGGGTAAAGATCAGGTGGTGTTCACAATACAGGTGAGAGGACGGGAGCTGCAGTCATTCTCCCTCCTCCTTCCTCTACAGGAAGCATGGAACAGCTGGGGACCCTGTGACATCACAAAGTAGTGTAAGGGGTTAATTTTAGGAGGGGCTCATTGCTACCTTATCCTTGGAAGTAGGGGAAGCCAATTAGCATCAATTGTTCTCCTTAGATCTAGTCCAGACGTTCTGTCTGCATCCCAGCAGGGGGCTTCTGTGAAAGGACAGCTCATCTTCACTGCCCTGTCCAAACCCCCTAGTCCTGCACTGACCAATGGTTAAGAAGAATAGACCCAGGGGTTTGCCCAGGGAGGGGAAAGACTGTGGAAATTAGACCTGAGATATAAGGAACGACTCCAGGGGGGAAGGGTGTTCATTCTGGGATTTCCTTCATGGAGGTGCAAGATCGAGTTTTGAGTTGTCGTTCTCCAACTAGAGTCTATATATGCAGCTGAGAGAGATCCATGGGTCGTGAAGTCTGGACAGCCAGGTGACTATAATTCCTTAAACTATTGGGGTAAGGGAGAGATGATGTGGTAAATCTGCCTGGCATTTATTTACTGTGTGTACATAATATTCTAGTGTTGTTTGTATGACAATAAATATACTGTTGTATTTTTATAACTGCATTTGCCTGAGTGACGATACGAATCCTAGAAGGTACTGGGTAGACTTCCCTGGTATAGGAAGGCACCCGTGGGTGGCCAGCCAGCGTGAAGTGGGTAGCATTGGGCCAGATAAACCTGGTATCTTCACACATGTACATCAACATTTGCACATAAAAACATCTAACACCATTGTTTCTACCCCAAACAGACTACACGCACCTGCTTGTTCTTCAGGGGCAGAATCCCTCACAGAAGGTGGAGGAGTAGACCTCGGACTCGGAGTGGAGTCTCTTACAGGCGAATCTGGATGTATCAGAAAAAGCATAGTGCAGCCATTTACCCAAAAAGCGGGTACACCAAACCCGCTCTTGCAACAATCTATCTATATCTATATCTATCTATACACACATACACTCCCCTGTCCACATAATATGTATAAACACACAGGGCCTGATTAATTAAGAAACGTAAGTCCTGTTACATGCCATATTTTACATGAAATCGCTCTGCGCGTGCTCAGAAAAGGACTATATGCCAGTTAACAAAATTGCATGTAATTCAACTTTAAACGCAAATGACACTTCCGACAGCCTACGTTTTTGAAGGACAGAACAAGGAGAGAGAAGGGGCATACGCATATGTAGGCAACCTACAGTAATGGTGAGCGCACTCACATTTGTCCGATTCAATCTCTGGCCAACTCTTATGTACGTGATTTTTAGCCATATCACTTGCCCCAGCTACAGGGCAGGTGTAAGTGCCGATTGATAGTGATGACAGAAGTGTGTGGAAGCCAGAACATGTGTTTGAAATTAAGAGCAACTGTAAAAATGTACAATAGGCATTGAAAATATCTTGATATATGTATTTCATGTCAACAAAATTATTAAAAAGAAATGTGAATGTATTTTTATTAATGATTATAGTATTAATAGGTGTTAGTGTATTTATTTTTCTGGCCATTCTGATGGGACTGTATTTTGCAGATATGCCTTTCAGTGTTTTCAGAGCGTACATATATGTTCATACTTGTATACAGCCATACGTGGCTGCAATTTCCTTCCATTATAAAAAAAACTCAATTTGCATTCACTTTGAATTCCTTGATGAATCAGGTCCACAATGTATTTTTATAGGGTATGACACTAGTGTACATAAAGACATGCTACATGCCTATGCATAGGATGTTTTTTGCACTAGCTTTGGCATAGCTCCAATGACCTCACTATATACAAACTTAAATTTAAAAATGCATATGTACTATTTTGTTTTATTTGTATTTTGTCAATATGATATAAAGATTTATGTCCCATTCGTAGTTTTTTAATACCATCATCGGTTCCTAGCATTAGTCTCCCTATGTTGAAAGACCATACTACATATATTATCATAGGTCAGTTTAAAAGTGCGAATTGTCTGTATGCCAAAAATATATTGAGTGTTTGTAAATTATTTACTTATTAAATACAGGACTGCTATAAAGTACATTTAACAGTGTTTATCTACAAAATATGTAAAAGCAGATGCAGGCATGTGATGAATCAAGTGTTTAACCAATATTACATACAAAAACACTAAATTACGTGTTTTTGGCATGTATGAAAAATTTGTCACATATTTTTTACTAACATGTCTGAAGGTTGTTACCTAAATTTTAAAATTTGAACCCCTCATGTTGTCAGACAAGATAATGTAAAAATACATATAGCTATAATTATAGATTGCGCTGACTAGAGATGCTCACTGACCCCCGTGTTTTGGTTTTGGTTTTGGATCTAGATTACCGTTGTGTTTTGGTTTTGGTTTTGCCAAACCGCTCTTGCGTGTTTTGGTTTTGGTTTTGTTTGGTTTTGTTTTGCTATTTTTGAAAAAAATAAAAAAATTTTGGTCTAAACTAACCTAATTTAGTGCCTCACCAGTTTCTTGGATAAGTGAGGTAATTCTAAAGCTAATAAAATATGAAAAAAACAGTTTAATCCTTGGTAGGCCGTCCTTAATTCTAACACTTGCCTGCAAATTATACAGACAAACCTGGTTGTCTTCCTCCTCCATCTTTGACTATTGGCAATGTAGCCATCGTCTTTGGGTGTATATTACACCCTCCACTTGTAGTTAAATAGGAAAAAATCAGCCTGCATTGACTGTACGTTAAATAGAAATGGCCAAAGGCAGTTTGGTGTCAGTCTCTACAGGCGCCCCCTTCCCCCTCCACTTGTAGTTAAATAGAAAAAAAGCAGCCTGCATAGACTTAACAATATAACAAATAATACCCCATTCATACTGCACCAAAATCCCGGGTTTTTGCCTGGGCGAGCTCAAACGACCCGGAACTTGGTGCAGTATGAATGGTAAAACTCAAAAATCCCGGGTCTAAAAACCCAGGTCTTCAACCCGGGATTTATCGAGGGGTAATTCCCGGGTCAGACCCGGGTTGCCTACACTATGAATGGTGCAACCCGGGTTTTTCAACCCGGGTTGCACAGAAAACAAGCTGATTGGCTGTCTGCCTGTCTCTGGAGGATGATGTCATCGGTGGGAGCCCCTGGAAGATTCTAAAAGGAGTTTAGGAGAAATGGTGGATGGTGGAGTGCTGATCAAGCTGAAGCAGAAGCAGAGTTTGTTGGAGAAAATTGCTTTTATTTCTCTGAAAAAGTGTGTATTAACAGCAATTATGACACACTGGATGGAGGAAGAGGTGCGCGAGCTGCTGAATGTCAGAGGGGAGGAAGAAATTCGAAGGCAAGTGACTGGGACTGTGAAGGATGCCACAGTGTACTACAACATCGCCAAAATACTCACACAACATGGCATAAAGAGGACACAGCAACAAGTCCTGAACAAATTGAAGTCCCTGAGGAAGCAGTACACTAAAGTCCATGACCACAACAGGCGCAAAAGTGGCGCTGCAAGAATGGACTGGCCCTTTTATGACCAGTGCAATATGGTCTTTGGACATTCTCCTCTGACAAATCCAATTGCACTGTCATCTTCTAGCAATGTGGATGCGGCTATACCAACACCACCAGAGAGCACACAGACAAGCGAGGCCGCAACGGTAATAACAGAAGATTCTACAACAGATGACACCAACATTTCTTTGGACGAACTGAACGATTCACAGCCATTCCCTGCTGCGCAAGTCGTTACAGATACTTCGCAAAAAACGCAGCCAGAACCAGTGCCGTTGTCAGAGTCTACGCCAGGTCCCAATTTACGCTCCAACAGTAAGTCTCTTTAATAATCTCACATAATAACCAACTATATATACATACCAATATATCTACATAATTGGCAAAAAAAAAAATTAACTGTATAAACATAACTGCCAAAAACAGAGAACTATATCACCATAAATGCCAACCAAATACCAATATATCTACATAACTTAAAAAAGAGAACTATATCAACAAAAAGCCCAAAAGACAAATATAATACACTCCAAAGTATTAAAACATTAACACGCATATGTTGCAGTGCAAAACTACTGGGCAAGAGGGAGGAGGCCTCAAGCACATATCAGCTTACAACACTGCTTTTTTGTTCTGCCACATTATATATTCTAATGTATGTTTTACTGTGTTTTTTTCTACGTACAGTTTACAACGTTCCTAAAAAACGCAAAAGGCCCAACAAAATGGAGCAAGCAACTAAAACAATGACAACTGTCATGATGGATCAACTGCGGGAGATGGAGAGCAACATGAGGGAACACGAGAATACACAACTGCAGCGTTTCATGGACAATGAGCGGGATCTCCAGGACTCTTTCCTAATGCAAATCATGAACATGCAGGAACGCGTGTTACGTGAAAATCGTGAGTGTATAATGGGATTCATGGACAGACTCCTCTCACGGGTGCAGGCACCTCCTCCAAGTCCTTACTATTATGATGGACATTATCCTATGTACCAGCGGGGGCAAGCCATAGGCAACAATAACCCTCCAAACCCAGTACATTATACACAACATGCTCAACCTATGAGTAACCCCAACATAGAATACCCACCTGGTAACCAAACCACTCCACAACCAGAAATGCCACAATATCGGCAATTGTAATAATCATGTTTTATGGACAAATGTTTCACAGTTAATTTTTATCATGTATGTTACGTGTGATCTGGAATCACGCCGTTAGCTTGACATATTACGTAAAAAGCAAATTTGCACTTACTGTTTGCGCACATTTGTGTCTTCTGTTTACTACTTGTGTATATTTTATTTTTTCTCTACATGCAAGTAAGCACTTTTCTATTGTGTCATTTTATATTTTTGTGAAGAGACATATGAGGAAATATGTACAAAACAAAATACAATATGTGAAATAAACATTTTTATTTACTTTTACATTTGTGTGGTACATTCAAACAAGTGAGGTCAAATTTTCAGCCAATGAAAACTGCTCTGGTGAGGACTCCCACAAATTGCCAGGGCACAGACTTGTGCAGTATGAATGGGGTCAACCCGGGAAATTCCCGGGTCCGAGGTGCAGTATGAATTGTGTTTCTGAGCTGGGACGCTCCGAGCCCCGGCAAAAACCCGGGTTGTAAAACCCGGGATATTGCCGGGGCGGCAGTATGAAAGCGGTATAAATGGACCAAGGTAGTTTGGTGGCTGTCTATGACTCCCCCCCCCCCCCACTTGTAGTTAAATAGAAAAAATCTATATCTATACAGCTCCACCACCACTGCATTTTCAGGTCACCTACTGGCTCTGTCCCCCAGAGGCACAGGCACCTTGTGCTCCAAACACCACCGTCCTTCTAGCATCACACCAAGGAGACCCGCCCATTCAGGGCGTCTTGAAGCAACCATACTAGGTCAGATACTACACTTGAGCTTAGCCAAAAGGACGAATTGAGATTGACATTTTAATCTCAAACTGGACATTAGTATGTAGATACATGGTTACTGGATGTAAATATACATGGTAACGGCCAAATATATCACATTCCCCTTGTTTGATTGACAAGGCAGCATTACAGTCCAAGGGCTAGATTTACTAAGCTGCGGGTTTGAAAAAGTGGGGATGTTGCCTATAGCAACCAATCAGATTCTAGCTTTCATTTATTTAGTACTTTCTACAAAATGACAGCTAGAATCTGATTGGTTGCTATAGGCAACATCTCCACTTTTTTAAACCCGCAGTTTAGTAAATCTAGCCCACATCTACCATAATCCTAGCATAATTTTTTTTAAGTAAAACAAGATATTTGAAAGCTCCGTGTCACACGTCAGATGAGCAGCAGGGGTCTGACACGCTTACCTGCTCCCTCCTGTGGTCCTTTAGGACACTAAGTGCTGCAATCTCCTGCTGCCGACCGCCATCTTGGATTCTCTTGGATTTCTTTTATCAACTTCTCCTCCCTTTATTGTCAGTCAATTACCTCCAACAGGATATTTAAAGTATATGTAGCTGCATTATGGTACCTGTTCCTTGTGTTAGCTTCCCAGCGAGTGCTCAGACGTGGCTCCCAGTGTTCTGGTATATTTGCTGCAGCATTCATTACCTTTCTACTGCTACATAGTAACCAGCTCACTGTTCTAGTGGTATCCTCAGGTCAGTAGACTATCTCTCCCTAGTGCTCAGTTTGCTGTTACAGTGGTATCTTCAGTCCGCAGACTATCACTTCTTAGTGTCCAGCTTGTTTTTCCAGTGTTATTCTCAGTATGCAGACTATCACTACCTAGTCTTCAGTCCACTGTTTCAGTAGTATACTCAAGTCCTCAGATTATCACTTCCTAAGGGTTCAGCTCGGTGTTCCAGTGGTATCTTCAAGACCGCAAACTATCTTCTCACCTGGAGCCAGCAGTTCCTTTGCAGAATTTCATTCCAGGTGTCCAGTACTGCTCTCCCAGCTTGTTTCTCCAGGGCCAAAGTCTCTCACCTTGATTCTCCTAATGGGTCTTGTCTAGCACTCTCCCAGATGGCCATGACCTGCGGGGCAGAGGCAGCAAAGTCTATACTTCATTGCGGGGGTCCCTGGTGAAGACCACCTGCCTCATTAGGCTACGCACCTCTGGGTAGAGTATTGTCAAACTAGACAGACCCTAGGGTCCAGAAATTCCTTTCTGTGACACTGTGCTTTTGGCTACCGATGAATGTTCTGCCCATCGAGAAGTGCATAGTACTAGTCTTTGAAGTTTTTTGCATGAATGCAGGCCACCATTGTTTATCATCATCAACAAGATGTGATAAACATTTGTACAATTTTGATGCTCTGAGATCTTAGAGGGGCAGCACGGTGGCTTACTGGTTAGCACTTCTGCCTCACAGCACTGTGTCATGAGTTCCATGGCCTTATCTGTGTGGCGTTTGTATGTTTGCCCCGTGATTGTATGGGTTTCCTCCCACAATCTAAAAATATACTAGTAGGTTAATTGGCTGCTATCAAATTGACCCTAGTTTGTGTGTGTGTATTATGGTATTTAGACTGTAAGCTCTATTGGGGCAGGGACTGAAGTGAGTGAGTTCTCTGTACAGCGTTGCGGAATTAGTGGCGCTATATAAATAAATGATGATGACTGTTATCAGTGTAATAGTTTTATTATGCCCCCAAGGCTGCAAGTCAGGTCTAATATTACCAAGTTTGCCTTCCAAATTGCTGGAGTCAACTGCATTGCAGCGAAATCTGCCAATTAGCCAAGACTTTCTGACTTTCTCCATACACTAAAAAAAATTTGTTGTTAAATTTAGCTAATTAAAAGCCATTACTCTGTCTAAACTCTCTGACAGATTGAAATGAAAACCAATTGATCAGCAAACTATTTTAGCTGACTGATCCCTACAGAACTGTTTTACAATAATCATAACTATTTTATTGTTTTCTATGTCCCTCTTTCAACCTGAGCGCTATTTTCAGAGCAGAGCGCTGCAGCTAACATCCTCCCTACACACTGCCTGTTCTAAAATGGCACACGAGGGAGGGCTATATATACATTTTCCCAGAATTATGTTTTGCCTCCTTTTGAGATCCAAAATTGGAATACAAAATGACTCACTTTCACTTGTAACCCCAAATCTTTGATCTGTCGGATTTCTCTGTGTCTGAACCGCTCATCTCTAATAAATATAATTTCTACATTTACCAAATACATAACTATACTAGTGTACAGAGCCCTCCGCTTAATAGTAAATATTCCAAATGTGCACTAAACATGCAGTCAAGCATCTTTCAGGTGTTAGTTGAATATTTCTTCTGCAAAGATCCAGTCCTCTCTGCTACAAAAATGACCGGCATTTCCTCAATTCCATTAGGGAAGTCAGTCTTCTCGGTTAGGTTACATGAAATATTATATATTTAATGGTCAAGGGCATTTTTTTTTTAAAAAAAAGCTGTCATAAAGTCAGGTTTGCTGCCCAAAACACCAATATCTATTCAGGCCTGGAGTGCAACTGCGGTGTACTTTTGATTATAGAAGCAATATGAACTAGGCATTTGGGCTCAAATATGTTTTCCGTCCGGAGCATCCACACATTTTGGGAAGTTTGTACTTAACCAAAATCTTTTCTCGTGAGTCGGTGAAGGCATAACATAAGAGTTTAACATATTCCACACAGGTTTCACAAATGATTTTACAACTGGTTGTTTTTCAAGGAATGAATGTGAAATGTAATGAGCCAAAGGAGTTTCCATATACCAGAAATATGTAGGACGATTATAAAAGGTAATATACTATTATGTAGTAAATAATAAAATAAAAAAAATGTCTGTGTGTAAGATCTGACTGCAAATTCTTTCTTAATTTGAGTGATGTAAGCATAGACCTGTGGCACTTAGGCACTCATGGACCTCTGGCAGCTATCACAGAGCACCATGGTCCAGTTGATGTTCGAATGCTCTTGAGGCTTGGAAGGGCTGACATTGAGATGCATTGCAAGCTGGCAACTGGATGCTTTGGAGAAGGTAGGGACCATGGCTCTCTAGAGTCTCAGGAGATTCAGCTGGAGCCTTGGGGTGCTGTGCTGAAGATTGGGTGACAGAGTTTGAGATTCAACCAAGAAGTTCAGCAGATAACTTAGGGCATCAGGCTTTAGTGATATTTGTTTTTTTAGTAACCTATTATTTTCTGCAGGAGGGATGGGAAACATAGCTCGGGTACCAAGAGTTTTTAGACTTTTTCAAAAGAATAGATGTACCGAGGAAGAGATACACTTTTATCATGATCAATTTCAGTCAACATACCTGCAGGAGGGCAGGGCTCTCATTGATCTACAAATCTACTTGCAAAATCTGATCTTATCAGGGATCCCCCATCCACAACTGTACCATGGCCCCTGCCATCTTGAAAACCTGTCCAGTCACAGTATTAACTAGAACTTTGAGTTTTTGTCCAGAATTGATATCAAGGCCTACATTTGGAAGCCATTGACTTAGCCTGGGGACTAAATTACTCCTAAAATATTAGAGCACCTCACCACCCACTTAAAACCACCCAAGAGCATTTTAACATCCAAAAGCTCACAGTTCTACTGGCTTGTGAACCACTTCCAATTAATGACATCCCCCATTGGGACATCTGCATTAGACTGCACTAATTCAGACGGAGCCCACAAACACTGCTGCACTTGTTGGCTTTGATCCTGTCAGCTGTAACTTTATCAACGCAAGAAAACAACCCTTTAACAAAACGAGCCATTACAGGTGCTTTTCCCCGGTTGTGTCTGCTACCTACAGTCTTCTTCTGGCTAAGGAACTGTGGACTAAAGTCCTCTCACTCCTGATCTCAATACACCACCTGACTCTACAGTGGACCACAGTAATAACATCCTTCCCACTTGGAGTCCTCTACCCGACCATAGCAGTATACCAGGTTCATATCTGCAACTATACAGTGAACACCAGGGTGTCTATACAAGGAACTTCTAAGAACATACACTAGCCGATACTGACATCCCCTCTAAAACTCCATCAAGTGACAATGTTAGAATTAATCTTATTATGGAGATATAATCTTAGCAGTATACTAGTATCGACTCTGACTCTTTATTATCCTACACTAACCTTATAACACAAACCTGCCTACCATTTAACAAATTATATCTGACTGGAAAAACTCACTTTGTTTTATACACTGCAGAGTATTATTGCTGCCATCAATTTACTACTGGACCCAATTCTACAGTAATTCCTAAAGTAACATGCCTACTCCACCTGGTGGCAATTACATTAACAGCCACTTAAGCAGCACTCTCTGGAAACAGCTAATGATTTAAAAACATATCTGTATTATACTTCTGAACATGAAAAAACAGTTACCTGTTAAACTCTGTTAAGCATCTCTTCGTGTGAGAATAGCATACCACATTTACTTCCAGCTGAAATCCCATTGCTTACACAATTTTTTCTGAAGGGATCAACACTAGTATTCTTCATTGACAAAGAATTGCTACCATCCTGTGTTTCAGAAACCACTGAAGGACTTTCTTAAGCTTCACAGCTATTTCCTGATATGAGACAAACTATCTGGGTAAGATGATAATGACCTTAAAAACGCCATCTGTCCCTTTTAGCCTTGAGACATGCTAATAGAGTACCTCATAGTATTTTCCCCGAAATTCTCTATTTAAAAAAAGATAACCTGCCCTTGAAAATGCCTAAGAGAAAAAAAAACAACAGTGAGTGGCCTCACTCACTAGTTAATAAATGCCCAAAAGCCTGAATCACCCCTCAATCGTCAGACAGACTCAGATAATGAGGATATCATCCCTATGATGCACAGTGGCTTTCTATCCCTCCTTAAGGAAGTTAAACAGGAGACAAAATCTGTACAAGCTATAGTTCAAAAGGTTTTACACTCCATGAAAGCAGACATAACAATTTATCTATCCTCTCCGGATCTTTCACCAAATGTGTTGTCCCACATTACTGATTGTCTTTGTCATTTTATCTTGGACGTCCTCTCGTCAACTCAGTCAATCTCTCAAAGACCGAGTTAATAATATTCCTACAAGCCAACAGAAGTTACCTAACTGGCATTTCTATTTTTGTTGACAACATGACAATAAATCCCACCACACAAGCTCTCTGCCTAGGTGTGATCCTTGACTATCCTTTGTTCTCCCCATCGACCCTATGTTTAAATCATGTTGCATACATCTAAAAAACATTTCCAGAATACGCACACATCTCTCACACAAGGCACTGCAAACTATTCCAATTCCTTCCTTACTGGTCTTCCCCGAAACAGACTTTCACCCTTACAATCTATTCTGCATGCAGTGGCTAGATTGATATTCCTTGCAAATAGTTCTCCCTCTGCTGAGCATCTCTGCCATACTCTGTTAGGCTGCTGGTCTGATCACCAACCCACAGAACTGTATGGTGGCGGTCTTCACCTATAGTATCCGCTTTTCCCTTAAAGCTTGATGTGCTCACCGGTACTCAGATGCCCCCAGGACTTAGCTCCAGGTGTAGAGTGGGTTGATAATGCAGTACTACAGCGGCGGGCCAGTAGGCTGGGTAGAAAGCAGTGGATAGTCAAATGGTAGCCGAGGTCAAGGGTCACAGGCAAGCAGGATAGTCAAAAAACATGCCAAATGTCGGGGTCACAGGTAGTAGAGTCCACAGTACAGGCCAACGGGTCAGGATCATGAGCAAACAGGCAAAGTCCAAAGTCAAGGCAGGGTTCATACACAGAGAATCCAACAGAGTATGCAGAGTACAGGGTACAACAAACAAGAGCAGGTCAGCAAGACTGGGTCAGAATTGCTATAACCGGTAAGGAGGGTAAGCCCTCCCTGCCTTAAATGCACAGAGCAACCAATCAGGGCTAAGCCCTGTAGCAATACACATGCCAGGACTAATTAAATAAGGCCACATTAATGAGCCCACAGGTTGAGGAGATTGCAGCGCCTGCGCCCTATTTGCCGGGGCGCGCTGTGCAGGGAATTGGCGTCCGGCCGTTGCCTTGGCAACGGTCGGACCTGCTCGTGGAAGTGATGTCCCGGTCGCCAAGGAGACGGCCAGGATGCTCAGCAGGGTAATAGACGAGTCGCGGCGGTGCCTGTGGCTCCTAACATACTCTACATTAATTGCCTGCTTTTTTACAAAATCCAATATAAAATATTTCTACTAACAAACAAGGTCATCAACAAAACTGCACCAACATACATCTCCTCACCTGTCTCAATATATCTGCCAACTCAACACCTCCGTTCTGCACAAGATTTGCATTTCTCATCCACACTCATTACATGCCCACATTCCCGGTTACAGGGTTTTTTTCGTGCTGCACCCACTTTTTTGAAATTTCCTCCCTCGCACAATAAAACATTCCTCTTCTCTTCAAACCTCTTGATCTCGCTAGTTTATCCTGTTACCACCCTTTACGCAGCTCACACAACACAACAACCCTCTGACCCCTGGACCACCACTGCTGTGAGACTGGGCCCTCTTACCTCTCTGTCTGTCTGTATTACTCAGTATTGTTTTATTACTGTGGTATGGAATTTGCTGGCGCTATATAAATAAAAGTTGATGATGATGTTGATAATGCATATATTTTCACTTTGTTATTGACTAGTTTATTAGATTTACATTTGTTGCCTTGGTAAATAACCAATTTTTAACCAGCATAAAGGTTTTTGTTTACTTATTACATGCGGTACCATAATGTAAGGTTTGTCCCATCTCTACAAGGCTATAACAATCCATCCTGTGGCAACCTTCATTAGTAATGTGCTTGGATTCCCTCAGACACTATTAATAGACCAGTGGATTCAAAGCTTACTAGACCATTCAGAAGAAAGAAGAACAGAGTTGGCAAGTAGGATTGTTTTTTATTTTTAATAAAATTTTGTGGCATTAAACAGGGTTGTGTGGTTTATTTACATTTTGGTTTGTAGGACTACCTGGCTCAATGGGCCCTGTGTGTCAGGGCATGGTGGCACTTATGGTTCTCCAAGTCTGTTTATGGCAGCCCGGACTACCTGGGATTTGTAGTTCCACAAGCTAAAATAGTGTTTTACACATTTTACACACACCTAGTTACCCAACACCCACTGTCCCAAGAGGAAGAGCTGTCATGCTGTCAGCATGGGGATGGGTATTCATAGAGGGGGGCCCGCACATTTCTTTTTTACAGACCCTACTCCCTAGGGAATCCAGCCCCATGCTGACCAGCCTGGGTTTGGCTGTCAACCTGCTATGGGTTCCCCTGCTATGGTGCCACCAGCCCAGCTGGCTAAGCCTAGTGCTGGTTTGAAGAGAATTAAGGGGACCCAACACTGTTTATCCCCCATTTTGCCTCCGATCAGCCCTAGGCTGGCAGCATTAGGGTAAATATGATGGAGCAGGTGAGGCACTGTGTTTTTTTTAAATTTATTTATACACTGTTTACTTATGGCGGGCCGCTGGACCCGCTCACATTGCCCTTTTAATGCCGTCAGTGTGACAGTCGGCATTTTCACTGTTGGAAATGACACTGTCCATATTTTATATGTGTCAGGATTTCTTCCATGTAGGTATTTAGGCTGTCTGGATTTCTTCACTGTCAGTATTTATAACATTAGGTATTTCCTCCTTGTCAAGATTTTCATTTCATGTCACTCATATTTGCATCTGTGTTTTCAGAGTAGGAAAATCATACCCAACCCGTCTTAACTCTAGCCTAGTAGAAGTTTATGTGCAGTAAATAGAGAACTGAAGACAATACCAGGAACAATCCACAGGTCGATGGTCTGTAGCCTACAGGTTAGTCAGGGACTTTCCAAAGGTCACGGTTGGTTGCAACTGAGGAAGGTTGAAATAAACTAAGCCGAAGGGGCAATCAAAGTTCAAGCATGTGTTAATACTATATGACTTGCTCCAAAACCTAAAAGAGAACCCCTTTCCCAGCAAAATTCTGGACACTAGATAGTAGTGATCAACAAAGAGAGCAAAGACCCACACAACTGTGTCCTCTACAGACTTTTCCACTTCTTCATAATGACATTAGAATCAATGCTTAAATCCTGGCCAACAGACTGAACATAGTTCAAGCCTCTCTGATCTAACTACAATCAAGTGGGCTTCATCCATTGGTATTAGGTGAGGGACATATCATGGCGAGCTAAAGACCTTATATGCATCATAAAATTCAGAAAATCACCATCCATTATTCTCACACTTGATGCTGAGAACGCAGTCAATATAACTCCTGGAGGTTTATGGCTCATACTCTTACATCTTCAGGCATAACTAAGGACCTTCTAAATGGCATCCTCGCTCTTTATACGAATACATCAGCTAAAGTCCTAATCAATGGTCGCCCATCTGAAAAGGACCTTGTTGATTGAACCACTAACACAGCCTTTTAAATCTGATTCCAATTGTTATGAACCGCAACAGCTGCGGGCACAGCTGCGACTCGCAGTCTCCTGTCCCAGGCGTCCCGGCCGTGTCCTTGACGACTGGAATATCACTTCCGGTTTCCGGCCTGACAGTTGCTAGGGCAATGGCTGGACGCCAATAGGTCAGATCGCCGCGTCCCGGCAACACAGGGCAGTTGGACGTGTGCGCTTTAATTACCATCAAGCCTGTGGGCTAAGTAGGCATTATTACATTTATTAAGCAGCGCCTGGGGGCTGATTAGGTCATACTTGCCCCTGTCTCTGATTGACTGTATTTAAAATTTTAGGCAGGGAGGGCTTAACCTCCCTGTCGGTTATAGCGTTTATTCCCTGTGGATAGCTGACCTGCTGTGTGCTGTGTTTCAGACTCATGATAGATTTCCTGTTGTGACCTTGGCTTTGTTTTGGACCCGCTTGAACTCTGATTGCCCTGACCTCTGCTTGTTATTTGGATACCCCTGCTTGATGCCAGCTCTAACCAATTGGCCCGTTTCTGTGTACTCTGTTTGCTTCGGAAACATGACCTCGGCATACATCTGACCACTCGTTACCATCTGGATCCCCTCCTCCAGCCTTGCCGCTGCGGTTTTGCTAATAAACTTCTACACCATGCATCTGCAGGCACCACCCTATTTGTAAGGGATTGATCTCTCAAAATATGGTATTTTACTTGACTTCGCTCTCCCCACACGGAATTATTATAACACAGATTGGGAAAGACCTCAGCGGCACACACCAGATTACATGAAACATGAGATTAGGATTGCAATAAATTCCATCTCAAGTAATATTAAGGAAACATTTTACAAGGTATATTATAGGTGGTACTATACAGTGGCTAGAACTAGTAATATGTTTCTTACCACCTCACCCAATTGTTGGAGAAACTGTGGCCACAGGAGTATCCTAGACCACATCTAGTGGTTTACCATTTGATAGTCTACCCTTTGATATGACAGAATCTGTTATGAATCCCAGTGCATTCACAAAGTGCAACGGAAGTGTAAGGCAAAGTGTCTTTATTCAGGTAAATATATTAACAAAGATACTCAAATCCACAGATAACAGGTTCCAAAAGAGACTGTATAGTAAAATGGCAGGAACAAGTATAATAAGTTTACCCCAGTCCAGAAGGCACAAGGCTGTCCAGGAAAGCAGACAGAGTCCAGGGATCAAATAGAGACCAGACAAACAAATCCAAATAGCCAGGCAGAGATCAAGCAAATAGGCGAGGTCCAGAAGTCTGTCCAAAAGATCAGGGCAACAGGCAAAACAGCGTGGTCCAAGGTACAGGCAAATGATTCGGGGTCTCAGGCAAGCAGGCAAGGTCCAAGGTACAGGCAGGGGTCATACACAGAAGTTCAGTCCAGCAGGTATATAACAAATAGCACAGGAGCATGTTAGCAGCAGCCAGGAACAAATGGATGAACTGCTCAGAGCACAGCTAGAGGCTGGTACTTAAAGCACTGCAACATGTGCAGTTCTAATTAGCATCAGACAAAGAGATTAACTCCTTCAGGCATGTTGCAGAGTTCAGGAGCAGGACAGCAGCAGCACCTCTGATGGATTATAGGTACTGCTGCCAGATACAAAACAAAGGCAGTCCTAACAGAATCCAGGGCCCGATTCATCAAAGTTCGCAAACGCATACGCATCTGCCTTGCATACTTTGAGTGACGTAAACCGAAATAAGCACCTCAAACAGCAAAAACACACCCCCATGTGGTCTAAGTGACGGAAATAAGCAGTGCAAACGTTAGAAAACACACCCACCTGCGGATCTTTAAACATGCTACACGCATAAGCGACGGCTCTCAACTGATTGACGGCAAGCCAAGCAATGCAAACCTCACGCCCACTGTGGGAGGGACCAATAGTTTGTTTACACACAACACAACACAAATGCCTGGGGCTTATTTTTACGAGATAGCTATTACTCATTAATCACTGACAAATAACAATGATTTGCAACACTCTGGACGGTTGTTTTTCCTTTGCTACTAATTAGCCTAATACACACTTGTAACAAACACATTGCTCACGATCTTTCTGTGTTTAGGATTTCGAATTCAAGTCGCCGTATAGTATGCAAAATGCATGCACATGGCTACATTAAAAACACATGAATAACGAATGTATTAAAATGTATGTGGTGTGAATACATCTTTGGCTTTTCAGCAAAATGAATGCATAGCATACTCTTCCATAAAGGATACACACAAGAGTGTATACAACGTCCACACAGAGGAAGGGTTTCTGTTTCGATTAGAACTCATGAGTGACTGTATGAAAAGTGGGACAGCTACCCACTAGGCCAACCTGATATTTAAAAAAACCCAGACAACACCAACCATACAGCATGCGTGCTACACAGGAAACTGACACTTAATACTACTCTTCATTATTCACACAAATTATTCACAAAATATCCATCTCACAGGTAGCTCACTGGTTAGCACTTTGGACTCACAACTCAGCAGACATGAGTTCAAATACAAAGCTTACCCACAACTATTGTGTGGACTGGAAACATGATACTAACAAGAAACGCAATGGTTTTATTTTGTAGATTTGATTTGTACTACATTGTTAGAAATGCCCTCCTAATTATCCTGTATTGTAATAAAATGTATTTTTGGTGGGAATTTTCAACAATGGCTCAGGGCCCACAGTTCACAGGCACATTATTATGTGCATGCTGACATTTATTACTACAAATGGACTAAGAGGGGAGGGGGGATTTGTAGGGGACAGCCTTCTTTGAGTTAAATGCTACATTGGCTGCCATCCGACTTGCGACTTTCATCTGGATCCACGCCGTACACGTTATGTCATGTACTCAGCTGTTTCAAAACACAACAGACCGCTTACCACACTCCAGTACCATGAAGATTATCTTCGCTTGCACTTCTGCCTTACACCACTTACGCCACTTCTGGATACAGTTTCCATATGTTCTCTACAATGTGTGACTGGCTTTGCTCTGACACTTGAACGTAACTTTGGACTATCACTACAATGACACATGATTTGGGGAAATTGTAAACTAGCTAGGGCATTTGACCTTTGGGAATTTATCTTGCACACAGGGCCTACAGATGCCATACCTCTTAGAGTGGTGGCTTGTTGGTGGAGGGCACATATTCCTTTTGGATGAAATGCATACAGAAAATCAACATCTTTTCTGCTAGAGAAATTATTTTAGCCAAAAACCAGCTTGCTGAAATGTTACTCTTTTCGGCTTATTAGATATATTCTATTTTATCCTTACAACCACATGTAGGATAAATAGATGAATAAACACACACACACACACCAAGGTTTTTTTACTTAAACTTATATATTTTTAACATATTTACAAACAGAAAAATCTTTGTACATTTATTATTTTAAACTATTTACATAAAAAATTTCAATAAAAAATAAAACAAAAACTATTGATACAAAGCACAACAATAGGCCAGTTTGGCCTCAATGTCCTGCATGTGTTGCTCCTGCTCTTTTTGGAGCTCCTTAATTTTTTGCCAAGAGGCCAAAATGTCCGCCCTCAACTCTGATAAGGTTGGTGGGGTGGGGAGGCCAATTGTAAGCTTCCTCCATGTGTGCTGAAACAAATCAGAAAAAAAAACATTACATACATGTATACCTATTTTGACAAACAGACAGTATTTACTAGAGATTACTGTTACATTACTTTCAAATGTTAGGGCTCTAGGTACAAATGCATTTTGCCGCACAATAGACGTTGAGAAGGCTTTGGTGTTGCATTTGGATAGATGTTCTACATTCTGGTGTGGCCCAGGGAGAGGCCTGTGGACAGGTTGGTCTTAACAGCATTATATGCCCCAAGGCAAAGCACTACAGTGGCCCATTATCTACACAACCACTCACAGGAAGTTACAGTAATTTGGTTTACATTTGAAGTGAAAAAAAACAACATTCATATACTGACACATTCACAAGGCTATCGGGCACATTTGTGTTGGCCTGCCCTGCGTGGCCATGTGTTATGATATCTCTGTCAGTGGTTTGAGTGGTTAAAGACATTTACATGTGTAGGCCCATTTAAACCGATGACATTTAGGTTACCATTAAATCCACATGTGTGAAAGCAGGTTTTTTTTGGAAGGATAATGGACATCTCAATCTTATCCAATTATGTCCAGCACTTATATCAAATACTTACTATCTCCAAAAGCCTCTGGCTCTTGCCTGGCCGATGCTGCCTCCTGCCCACTCTCCTCCTCCAGCACCACCACCGGCAGATGCAGCTGGTCGTCCTCCTGCTCCTCTGCCTCCACCACCTCCTCCTGCTCCTCCGCCTCTACCACCTCCTCCTGCTCCTCCTGCTCCTCCTGCTCCTCCTGCTCCTCTGCCTCCACCTCCACCACCACCTCTGCCTCCGACTCCACCACCTCCTCTGCCTCCGACTCCACCACCTCCTCTGCCTCCGACTCCACCGCCGGCACTGCCTCCTCCTGCTCCTCCTCCTCCTCCTCCTCCTCTGGCTCCTCCGCTGCCTGCGCCTCCATCACTGCCCGGCGCCGTTGGCGGCATTCCCAGCGTGCCCGGTCTGTTAGAAAAAAGAATGATTCAAAAAAAGGGCATGTTAACACAAGCACCAGCTTAAAGAACTGATAGTATTTTGAAAATCGGATGATCATACATGTTTAATAAACTTTGCATTGGCAGGATACAGAAATATTAGCTACTCCAAAAACAAGGAGCTAAACATGATGGACACAAAGCATTTCACATGACTTGTTGGGCCGTCACAGTGGTCTAGTGGTTAGCAAATCTGCCTCACAGCACTGGAGTCATGAGTTCAATTCTCAACCATGGCCTTATCTGTGTGGAGTTTGTATATTCTCCATGTGTTTGCATGGGTTTCCTCTAGGTGCTCCGGTTTCCTCCCACACTCCAAAAACATACTGGTAGGGTAATTGGCTGCAATCAAAATTGACCCTAGTCTCTCCATATGTCTGTATGTGAGTGTGTAAAATTGCCTATAATAGGCAATTTAGACTGTAAGCTCCACTGGGGCAGGGACTGATGTGAATGAAATCTCTGTACAGTGCAGTGGAATTAGTGGTGCTATAGAAATAAATGATTATGATGATGACCTGGCACAATTTGTGGAATTTTACATAGAGATGTGGAATATTGCAGTGGTCAGCACTTTGCTCTCACAGCACTGGGGTCAGGAGTTCAACTCCCTGATTATTGTTTCATATGTGTGGAGTTTGGAGGCTTGCTCCATATTTGCATGTGTTGTCTATCACACTCCTTAAACATACTACTGGCCGCCTAATTAGGTTTTGAACAAATTTGGCCCTAGTATGTTTTTTCATGTAGGTGAATTAAAGTCAGCAAACTCCCATGGCCCTGGTAATGATGTCAATTAGTTCTCTCTTTACATGATCACAGAATTAGTGGATGGAGCTCCAAATCTTAGAATGTTGAGTATATTTTGGAAATCACCCTTTGTTGGGACTACCTCACAGTCTACAATAGTCAAAATAGGCAGTTAAGTAATGATTGATTAGCTATATCTAGTACACTCTGTAATCTGTTTGCATCTTATGGGAGTTTTTAAAAATTAGTCTATACACTAAGGTGTTAGGAATTTGAAACCTGGCTTTTACATCTTTGCCAAATAATGACAAAACATCTGCCCCTACAAAAAAAATGTAAGGTTAGACCAGCAAGCTACAGCACATGGGTCAAGAGTTACAATGGCTGATTCCAAAACCCACCCTTAATGGTCAGATTTTTCACAATCAAACATTTAGGTCATTAAATTCTCAGCAGACAAATGTAGGAGACAGGAGGCAAAGCATTTTGGGTGCACTGGAAGGGGCATGTCCTTTAGAGTGTGCTTGCACATTGTTATGTAGGCCATGTCAGGTGATTAGGGTGAACTTATTTACAAAATATAGCAAATATATATGTACACATGTGATGGTTTTTGCGATTAATACAGAACTCACTTCTTACTATCTCCTGCCGGAGGTCATCAAGGAGCCTGGGCTGACGGCGCCGGAGATCGCTCCAGCGTCTCTGGAGCTGGACGACACTCCT
Organism: Mixophyes fleayi; assembly: GCF_038048845.1. Lineage (NCBI taxonomy): Eukaryota > Metazoa > Chordata > Amphibia > Anura > Limnodynastidae > Mixophyes > Mixophyes fleayi. The sequence continues at coordinate 230,225,226 of NC_134404.1, read as the reverse complement.
GCGTATCCCATACCGCAGGCGTAAATGTCTGCGGACCCTTTGATATGCCAGCAGTTTACCCTCATTGGACACATATCACCCAGAGGGCACATTGTCCATGGCCTCTGTGAGGACACGGAGCTCACGCCTCGCGAAAATACTAGCCCTCATTTTTCCTCACAGAAACCAACTCAGCAGTATTCTGAGCTCCGATTGGTTCTCAGAGCACGTATGGGCGTAACTCACGTCACATGCGGATCTTTCACACAGCTGTGTTTCTCCCACCAAGAACATGGCGGCCCCCTACGATGAGAAGAGTACTCTGTGCATTGCAATTAGGAGGAAGAGTGTACACCTGGTTTATTAATTAATCCAAACCTCCATTTAAACCCACCTGTGCTTTGCCTTACTGCCTGTTCAGTAGCTGATTTGACTGAACAGGACACATTGAACTGTGAAAACATTTATATACTTTGCCTAATAAGCAAACAACAAACAGTAACAACAAAAGTAAGGAAATTATTGTAATATATACAATGTGCTTGTCTCTTCTAATGTATTTTAATGTATTTTTTTTTTATAAATTAAATATGTGTGTCCTAGTTGACATAAACCTGCTATAAAAAGGGGCCTTGGCATCACATTTTAACATGGCACTAATGGTATATTAGCCTACAATAAGCTAATCATTTTTATCTGATCAATCTTGCACTCAAAAATATTTAGTTGTTAGCATTGTTGATAACATCACATTAACTTGCATTTTAATCAACGTAATTTTTTGTTTTGCAGGCAACCCCAAACATTACACACTGTTGTAATCTAATTTTTTTTTCCTTTTTGTGCAAATATATAAAAGTAAGTATAAATAGGTCAGATATATTGTATTATATACCAATCGTTTGTACCTGCTCATTTAACCATCTGTGTATGCACAAAAATGTGTGTCCTAGCTGTAATGAGAGTGTGACCAGAAGTGGCCTAGCCCTCACATTTAACTGTAAAAGAATGCATTAGTAGCTTACACAATGCTAAGTACTGTTAGATTATCCATATCCCACACACTAATAACTGACTTATTGCATTGAGGGACACATGCATCCAAATGTTTAAATGTATTGGGACGCTTGCTTAACAAATAGCATTTGTAGTGCACAAATTTAAGTGTGTTGCTGGCTGATTTTATTTACCAAAGTAATATTGGAAGCACGATATAGGGCTTTCTACTCCAAAAAACGTAATGTGATATCATGAATTTATGTATGTGGCTAAACGTGTTAACCAAGGTTAGGCTTTTAAAAATGGAAACTGGTAGTAGTAGCTGAATGTTGAACTAGTATTTGTACACCATTAATGTTAAAATACAGTGGACAAAGTAAATGTTGGATCAATATAGAAGCAACAATGTTGATTTGAATAAGGTCCATGTGTTTTATACCTAGGTAGTACTTTCCCAAATTAAAACTTTTAAGGGGGTGGATGGCCATAAAATCTTACGTGTGTTGCTGCCTGATTTGTAACCAAATATTAATAATAATTACACAACATAGGGTTTGCAACTGAGTGATATCCTTAATTTTGGTGTGTTGCTAACCTGTAAACCAATGTTATGGTTTGAAAAGTGACGAGTAGTAGTAGTAGTAGGAGAATGTTGCAATAGTATTTGACGAATATGTCAGTCAAAATTCAGTGGCCAAACTAAATGGCCGTTAAATAGACAAACCACAATGTTTATTATAATAAGGGGCATGTGTTTTAGACATAGTTAGAAGTTTGTGAAATTGTACCTTATGTAGGGGGTGGATGTGCTTAGATTCTGTATCACCACCTGACTGTGTGCATTGCCTATAAAGACACAACTTATCTTTGAAATAGGAATATGTCTGATGCTGGGCCAAGTAATGTGGAGGCACCAGGGCTGCCAACTAGGCGTAAAAACAATTTCATAGAGGAGGAGCTGGAGGTGCTGGTAGAAGAGGTTCTGGCGAGGTTCCACAGTGGGAACCGGCAAATAACTGGACGCGAGCGCCAAACGCATTGGCAGGAAATCACACGGCTCATCAATGAAATATCTCCGTATGAGCGTACAAAGGTTGAAGTACAGAAAAGGTACGAATTAAATTTAAAAATAATAGCCCTATTTAACTTTACTGACTGTGTATATTTGTCAAATAATATATATAGATATCGCTAGAGATAAATATGGATATTGTGACATAGTAGCATTAGTCACCTGTGAGGTGAAACCACCTTGTGACTCCAATGCATTTGTTGATCAGGCCCTTTGTTTTCAGAAACTAACAGCATGGCCCTTGGTCACATTGACATAATATGTTTACCACATTATACGCGCTTCAAAAGAGCAAAATCTGTATTACTGTATGTGCAGGCCCGGCGCTCCCATTAGGCAACCTTAGGCAATTGCCTGGGGCGCCGGGTCCTGCAGGGCGCCGCTGCCGCTGACTAGATTGAAAATCTAGTCAGCGGAGAGATGTGGGATAGAGGTGCAGCGGCGGCGCGGTGCCGCCGCTGTTTTTTAAATGTCCGCCGCCGCCGCCGCTGTCAGATGCGCCTGGGCTGCACACCTGATCACTGACGTCAGTGATCAGGTGACATATGTTTACCCGGCGCCGCCTGCTGTGCCCCTGTCTGTCAGGAGTAAAGTTTACCCAGCGCCCCCCTCTCTTCCCAGCATGCACAGGCTGCTCCACCCCTCTCCTTTTTCTGGAAAGAAGCTGAGGAGCGGTGGGCAGCCATTAAGGAAGAGCCTCCCTGCATCTGATCATCAAAAACGGTAAGTATATTTAATTTATTTATTTTTTGGGTATTATAAATTGTATTTTCTAAAAAATGGGGTACCCAAAGGCAAAGTGTGTATTAAAAAAAAATGTTGTGGGTGTTATTTCATTACTTTGCACGTGATGCCTTATGTTTTATTTAAAAACTATGGTGCATAAAATAATTATTTTATTGGCACCTGACGCTGTATATTTGATTTTTACACTGCTGGAGAAAAAAGATTATTTTATTGGCACCTGACGCTCTATATTTGATTTTTAAGGTATGGTTGTGCAAAAAAGACTATTTGTCCTGCACGTCAGGCTCTATATTTGATTTTTACCCTGCTGGAGAAAAATGAGTATTTTATTGGCACATGACGCTCTATATTTGACATTCAAACTATGTGCGACTAAAATGTATATAATGTCAGCAAGCAATATTAAATCAATTACTGCTGTTACTTCAGTAACTTCCCAAAGGGTAGAAGTGGAGCTTGTAAAGTGAAGAAAGCATCAGTGCGTCTGGACTACATCCTTGCCAGCCAGGAGAAGGTAAGGGTTGTTCTTTTTATTTTACACTCCATCTTGAACCAAAGTGATCACTGATTGGCTGTGGGCTGGGACCCTCACCAATCTGAATATTGTTTGTGTGCTATAGGTGGTTACTGAGACACCTTGAGTGTGTGACAGCCTCTGAGAAAAAGTAGACAACACAAGTCTACCCAGTTGCATTGTTACTTTCCTTTATTTCTTTCGAAGAATGATTCCTCTTTCTATGCAACCAAGCATCTAACTTGTCTTTCTCATTGCTTTGTTACATTGTTTCCCTGCCTTTAAGTCAGCTGAAATAGTGTCCTGAAAAATAATACATTGCGTTAGCCTTGAGCATGTAGGATAGCCCTTTTCCTTAGACCATAATTGTTAAAATACAAGACTATGATCTCATTTCATAGATGATTAAGCTACCCTGTGCTTTCTGACTGCTTATCTCTGTGGCCTATTCAGATGTATCCTTTGGTATACACATTGCACCCCAAATAAAATCAACTTTTTTTAGTGGGATATTCACCATGGCAGAGAAAAAAAAGAAAATGTCTGGATCATATTATCGTAAACGGAAGGTTGAAATGGAAAAGGAACAATCCAAGCAAGAAGGTTCCTTTCTGAAGTATCTTCGTAAAACGGATGATGATGAAGGTTGTTCAACCTCAAAGGATCAATCAGGGATTGAAGCAGAGTCAACATCTTTGCCTACAGTTTCACAAGTAGAAGCAGAATTAGAAGAATCAAATCCATATTTAGAAGAGGAACAACATGAAGATCGGCAGGATACAGATCTGAGTAAAAGTGAAAGTAGCACCAGTTTCAGCTACAGTGACCCTGCTACTTGGGTAAACTGTGATGATAGTATGCGTCAAATTTTGGTGGAACACGGGCCAGAACAGGTCCAGCAGTTTAAATTCCCCAAAGATGGAAATGGTAGAAGATTTGTTACAAATAATTACAAACGGAAACTTCCCAATGAGGATTTAATACACCGCCGGTGGCTACAGTATTCCATATCAACAGACTCTGTGTTTTGCTTTTGTTGCAAGCTGTTTGGTTGGAACACATTTCCCACATCATCTCTCTCGGATAAAGGTACAAAAGACTGGAAAAACATCACTGCACTTCTATCAATGCACGAGAGAAGTAATGCTCATTTGGCCACTTTTCAGTCTTGGAAGGAGCTTGAACTACGATTAAAAAGAAGAAAAACAATTGATGAAGAAAATGTGCGCCTCATTAAAGAAAAGGAAAAGTATTGGCAGCAAATCTTAGAAAGACTGATTGCTTTAGTGAGAGTTCTAGGTATTCAAAACCTGGCCCTACGAGGAACACATGAAAAACTGCACACTCCTGGCAATGGTAATTTCCTAAAATTTATCGAATATCTGGCGTTGTTTGACCCAGTAATGGATGAACATATTCGCAAAATAAGAGATAAGGAGACCTATGTACACTACCTTGGGAAAGATATACAGAATGAGCTGATTCTGCTTTTATCCAACACTATAAAAGAAAACATTCTGGAATCAGCTCGTCTTGCCAAGTACTTTTCAATAATTATAGATTGTACTCCAGATGTAAGCCATGTTGAACAAATGAGCATGATCATTCGCTTTGTGGATAGAGCTTCAGGAACTGATGATTGTGAGCCTGTACACATCAGGGAACATTTCTTAGGATTCCTGCCACTAAAGGAAACAAGTGGTGCTGGTATGACGGACATTATCCTTAACCAGTTACAAGAGATGTCATTGCCTATTGAACACCTACGTGGTCAAGGCTATGATAATAGAAGTAATATGAAAGGTAAACAAAGTGGTGTACAAAGAAGAATATTGGATGTTAACCCACGAGCGTTGTTTGTTCCTTGCAGTGCACATTCTTTGAATTTAGTTGTAAATGATGCTGCGAAGTGTTGTTTGGAGGCCACAGCTTTCTTTAATCTAGTCCAACATGTGTATGTGTACTTCTCTGCATCAACACGTCGTTGGGAATTTCTAAAGCGCAACGTGTCTACTCTTACCGTGAAACCATTGAGTGACACAAGATAGGAAAGTCGAATTGATGCCTTGAAACCTCTTCGCTTTTACTTAGGTGATATCTATGATGCACTAATTGAGATCTCTGAGGACACAACCCTAACTGGAGTATCTGGCAATACCTCAAGAGTAGAGGCACAAGGTCTTGCAAAAGGCATTTCTAATTTCAAGTTTGTGGTTTCTATTGTCCTGTGGTATAACATGTTGTCGGAGGTCAATATGAGTAGCAAAATGCTTCAGTCAAAGGAATTTAATATACACACTGCTATTACACAACTGAAGGTAACAAAGACATTTCTTGAAGACTGCAGGAGTGACAAAGGGTTTTCAAAAACACTGTTAGATGCCCGTACTGTTGCTGAGGATTTGGGAATACCAGCACTTTTTGAACCAGAGCCAGTTCGTATTAGTCAAAAGAAAAAACACTTCACCTATGAAGCGGACGATGAGCCAATTCAGAGCCCAGAGGAAAAATTCAAAATCAAGTTTTATTTTGCTGTCCTTGATAGAGCAATACAATCAGTTGAAGAAAGATTCACACAGATGAATGAAATAAGTTCTGTGTTTGGCTTCCTCTATGATGTTCATAGTCTGCAGAATAGAACATCAAAGGAAATTATGGAAGATTGCTGCAAGTTAGAGCAGGCTTTACAACATGGGGACTCCAAAGATATTGATTGTATAGATTTGTGCAGTGAATTGCAAGGAATTGCAAGACGAGTTCCACAGCGTACATCTGCACAAGATGTATTAAACTTTGTGTATAACAATGACCTGACAGATATTGCCCCCAATACATGTATTGCTCTTCGTATCTTCTTGACCCTCCCTGTATCTGTGGCCAGTGGTGAGCGAAGCTTTTCAAAGTTAAAATTGATAAAAACTTATACGCGATCTACAATGATGCAAGAAAGACTTGTTAGACTCTCTATGTTGTCCATAGAACATGAGATAGCACAAAAAATTGATCTGAAAGAACTTGTCTGTACATTTGCAAAAGCTAAAGCGCGAAGAGTAAAAATGTAGCTTTCCCCATGCATTTCTGCTACAACATGCAAGGGTAGTTGTCCAGTCCATCAGCAGTGAGAGACAAAGACTGGCTTGATCGAGAATGAAGATGTCTTGGGGTAGAAGCTAGGTTTTTTTGCTGATTTTCCCCTTATATGATCCAGGAGTCAGGCCCCCATTAAAGGTAGAATTTTGGCCAAAGTCAAAACAGGAAGTAATGTCCTATTCATTTTAGCTCAACATGCATAATGCCACCTACCCACTTTTCGACCCCTATTCAGTCACCTCCTCCACTTCCGCCAATATCCAAAATACATAGTATAATGTTCAATTGCAAAAAGGTGTTTGAAGTTACAAGATATAACATAAGCAATGTAGAGAGACAAGCATTGGATGGCAAATGCTTTGATTTTGATTCTGATTTACAGTTTGGCTATGCTAAGTTACGTCTGTTAATAAGTACATAATCACTCTGTGGGGTTAACTCTGTTACAATTTTAATATTAGCTTTTTTTAGTTTTCTTATGGCCCTTTAATCTGATGCATATACTTTTGGTGTATGATGCATATTAATATTTGAGAACCGTATGCCGTTTGCTGAATATCTACTAGGTTTGACAATGCAAATAAAATGTTTTTGGAAAAAAAAAAAGGTAGGATTTTGGTATGTGTTGTTGTACCTGTTTCTTTTTTCTGTTTATTGGTCTCTTGGAACTGTGGGAATAATAAATGTAGACTTCCGATTCATGAATTTTCACGATTTTTTTTTTTAGGTGAGAACACAGGGGGGAGGGGGGGGGGGGGGGGGGGGGGGCGCTAGGCTGAAAGTTTGTCTAGGGCGCCTACAGACCTTGCACCGGCCCTGTGTATGTGAAGGTTAAATTGGTGTGATTAGCAAACGTGCAATGTATTTTATCGAAAAATGTGTCATTTTGAGTTGAAGGTACTATGTGAGGCAATAATGTTTGTCTATTCCACAGATGGGCAGACTATAAAGGATGCCTGAAAGCAAAGCTTGTTGAGATTCACAGGCATGCTCAAGGCACTGGTGGGGGGCCTCGACTACGTACTATTTTAACACCCCTCGAGGAGCGGGCGAGGGCTGCAATAGCCCTGGTGGAGATAGTTGGGGTGGGCGACATAGACACTGGCTCTAGCCCATCCCGAACAGGAGAGGCCGCTCCACTAGGTACATGATGAGTTTGCTTACTTAATGTCTGTAAAGCTTTGTATCTGTCTGAGTAAAAGTGTCAACTCTCAGGATGTGTGTGTGAAGGTAAACTTCAATTGCACAATGTGTTTGCCTATCACATAGTATGAAATTAAATTTACACACTGAAGACAAATGGTCTCAATATGTAGGGCTCATCCTAAAATGTGAGACCATAAGTGGCAATGTATGTATTTGGGGAGCGGAAAGGGCTGCTAGTACATTCAAGGGAAGCTGACACTTTACCAATGCTACATCACGTGTTGTAAGATGTTTTTGCCAATATAATATCGCACCTTACTCATTGATTCTAATTACTTTATTTTACTTATTATCTCTCTACAGAATGTGAGCAGCAGGCGCCTGCTTCACCAGTGGATGATTAAGTTGCCCGTGATGTGGAGGAGCCTCAGCTGGCTCCAGCTGAATATGTAAGGCAGCGGGCACTCGCACACGCAGCCCAAAATCTTAAAAACGCCATATCGAGCACTGTCCAACACACGGATCAGCAAATCACCAGTCTCACTAACACACTCTCCGTTTTCATGAGCACACACACCTCTTTACTGACGACACTCGCCACCAAAATGGATAATTTAAATACTTCAGTGACAAATATTGCAACACTCCTGGGTGATATCTTGCATGCCCACTCCCAACGCACCTCCGGCACAATCCCTTCACCCAGCTCAGATTATTTGTTCGGCAGCCCCCATACCCAGTTGTCTGTCGCCTCCGCCCTCCCTGACCCCAAACTATGTCGTCTTATGTGTTTAGCCTTTGCCCGTGGCTATGGCCAATCCCCTGTTGTGCCCACTTCCCCCTTGCCTGTCGTGGCCCCATCCCCTGACCCTGCACCTTCACCTCGTCGGACACAACCCGCTTGCCTTGCCCCATTGCCTGGTTCCTCTGACTCCTCTACATCACGGGTGACAAGAAGTCGGAGTAGGGGAGCCTCCCTTCCAACACCCTTTAAAAAGGCTCGGAAAAAAATTATTTGTATTGTTTTAACCTAAAAATATAGTTTAATATATGACGAAAATATGTATAATTTTTTTTTTGGAATAAAAAAAAACCTACTACTGAAATGTGTCTTTATTTTGTAAGGCATATTCCATAATGTTTTTTTAATAACAATACTTGTTATCAACTCTAACCAAAGTATAATCTCCAAACAAACAGGCTGATTCATTAACGTATTCAAACAAATATGTATCTAATATCAGTGTGCTGACCAAAACCATGCCATGGCCCTGATTGAGTAATGAACCTAGATGTCAAGGATACATATTTCTGAATGCTGCTCAAAAGCCTTTTAAAATGCAAGTGGTGCAAATTAGCAATAGGTTTAGAGCACGAAAAAAAATAATGTCTGTATCCTAATGTACCGCACAAATACTTGATAGCTTATTTGTACGCTGAAATGTTCATGTCAGCTAGGACCTCTCCTACCCCAAAATTAGATCTCCAATGACATTTTTGGTTTACATCCCCCTCTAAACTCACATGCTTTGGCCTTGCTTAGTTACTTTGCCTTACCTTTCCAGAATGATTCTGGCCCATGGTTTGCTGAAGAAGACTTAAACAAGAAGTATATCAAGGTAAGCTTCTTAATGCTTTTGCCACAGTGTTTCTTTATTTGCCTGAGTAAATAATTTCAAACACAGCGTGCAACTACAGTGCCCCTTTAGAGGTAGGCCAAATCATCCTGTAAAGGAAGTATTGCATTTGCAAACTGTAACCTGACACAAAGGAGCCACAAAAGACAGGTGTTCAGGTAACCAAATTAGTTTTTAGTTTTTTGTTTTTTTCATTATGGCACAGGACAAATATTGTTAACTACTATTTTGTACAGGTAAGATTCTGTGCCAATTCTAAAAATCTTATAAGGGATTCGTATTTAAGAATAGTGCTAATGCACAGTGTGTGGTACACTGGACGTCATTTAGCATAACAGTTGTTTAAATGTAACCTCATGACCTTATTGCACTAAGCACATATAGGTTGGGTCTCACATTTGGATCTTAGGTGCACTTACCCCATCAGCCGCTATCATATCACAGCTACCTGGGTGCCCTTCTGGTCGTCAGCAACATTCCCGTCCTCCACAGCTCCGTTTGTAATCAAACACACACTGTTTGTTCAGCTGCATGTGCACGGGCATCTTGGATGCAGTCAGGTGATCATTCCAGATCAACCAGATTCAGCACCTGTGATCCCATGAAGTGCTCAGCCAATAGTTGCTTGGGACAACCTATTTAAACCTGCTGCTGTGATCTGTTCATTGCCTGAACAAGACACTTCTCTCCAGAGGATAGTTATTGGCTCCAGTGTTTCTGGCTGCATTACAAAATCAGTGTTTGTGTCCACATTCTCAGACTGCTCATTCCCCTGCTAGATTGGACAATCAGCAAGAACATGAGCAAGAAGATCATCCAGGCTGCTCTGTTCAGATTCAGACCTGCTGCAGGTAATCCCAAGGGTCCCTGATTCGGATAAAGAAATACAGACTAACGTGACAGTTTGACACACTATAAGGGTGTATGTAGTGCTGTGTGTCTGACTAATCATGTAAGACGCAAATGAAAAACCTTGGAGTAAAGATATGGTTTGGTCAGGCAAAGAAGCACACTCTGTAATACAAGTAAGTAGACTCCAAGAGGTAGATTGTCCACCAAACTCCTCTATCCTGTAAAGACTTTTCCAGACTCTATGATCTGATCCCCCCCCAAATCCATGATAGTTTAAGCCAATCTGGAACCTTTAATACATTATTAAAACAAACAGACCCTAGAGTATGTTATGTACACTGATTCATTCATTGTTAGAGTGGGCACGTCACTTGGATTTAGCTCCCTTCCAGTTTTGGAAAACATTTATGCAAGGCCAAGCTATTTTATATAACGGGCAACATATTATAATTTTCAGCTTGGTATGTTGTGATTTCTTGCCTATACAGACACAGGTACCCATTGCACACGTTCACCATCTATAAGCCAAAAGAACTGGATGCCTCACCTAACAATGTAAACATCAACAATATCTACCAGACATTAAACCCTCAAATTACTGTGTGCTCGGCCCAACACTCTTGGATTAGATGGTGGTAAAGGAATTTGAACATGGACCCATCATCCTAACGGGAGGATATCTGTACATTAAGGATTTGTACTTCCCTTGCCCAAGGCATGGACAAATGCTGCAAATTATTGTTAACATTGACTAGGTGGTATTACGGCGCTAACTAACACAATTTACTCTTCACACACACACAGTTTGAAGAGAAACAAAGGTGGAATGTGACTTTGGTCACTACTTTCCACTTTCAGAGGGCAATCTACATGAAAATGGTATTGAGAATCAATTTCACATTTCTACACCACAATAACATTGGAGACCTACATTGTCAGGTTCAGCAAACATGTCAAGTGACTGCTGGCTAACAATGTGTGTAATCAGACTAATGTAACTAGTTCTCATGTGGAGTATCTATGTTGGCTGTAAGTTTACATATAGCTGCCTTGACCAATTAGCAAACTAGGGGCCTGATTCATTAAGGATCTTATCTGTCATTTTTTGCTTATCTTAAGCTAATCCACTCTGTTCATGTTTAGAAAAGGGAGATAAGAAGCAAAATCCACTGCATAAGTGAAGAATTTCTTACATTAGGATGAAAATCCATCTTTGCTTCACTTTTATCTCCCTGTTTCTTCGTAACAATAAGCATCTTACCTTTTGCACAAGATAAGATCACTAATGAATCAGGCCCTAGGTGAGGTATTACATAACCCAGCAAATAAACATTGTCAATACACCAAGAAGAGGGTGGAGACTGTAATATTTGCTACACCAAAGGTGGCTAACACATATTGGTATTATGGCCTTGTAGCAAGACTCCACTAGCTTAGTGCCCTAACGCATTCCCCATAATTGTTAGTGTGGGGTTTGTGTCTGGCATGTGGGTGTTGGACCACTTTGAAACAAAGTGCCACTAGCACAAGAGAAAAATATTGTTATCCCATTTGGCCAAGGGCCAAAAGTTGGTAGTGTTTGACCTGACACTGCTAAAATTTTTGCTTTCTTTATATACATTTACCTGTAATGTGATGCCTATATTCCTACGCACATCCCATGTTCGCTCTAAAAGCTGAAAGTGTCCAAACAATTTACTACTAAGCACCAAACACACATACAAACCTCCACACTATGGACATTTTCTAAAACTATACATTTACCCCATTGAGCGTGTTTGTAGGCTATGGTGTATCTGTGGAAAAGGAGAAAATAACCACACCTAGATTTCATATATTCATTTAAAAAAAACCTGTTCCACAATAGTTTTGAAAGCACTACACATGGATTTATGGGTATTAAAATATTAATCAGTGCACTGTAGTAATGGTACAAAATGGCATGACAACTGATTGCTGACACATTTGCAGCATAGGCTAGATTTATTACATATATGAAATCAAACATGCTGACAAAAACAAAGCAAACAAGGTAATGGTCTGTGTGTGTAAAAGTTCCTTGAATTAAGAGATGACAATCTGGCCAGACTGAAGAGAGACATAAGCAGACTTGGAGCTCTGGAGAAATTCAACAACATGTAGTGAGACACGAATAGCACAAATCCAAAATCCACGCCAACACACCCTGTTGAATTAAAGTCAACAAATTAATATGGCAATATTAGCTCAGACAATTTGCATTTTGATATCAAGAGGTTGAGCACTGTATTGGCATGTGTAAAAAAGCCGGTAATATTATAGTGTATAATAATGGCTTGTGTGTTTGGACTATACCTAGGATTCTGAATGCACTATTTGACTTAATTAGAAATAGGGATGTGCACCGGCGACTTTTGAGGTCTCGTGTTTTGTGTTTTGGATCCGGATTTTCGTTATTTTTGAGGTTCGGATTTGTCTCGCAAAACACTTGACGAAAGGTCTCGGTTCGGATTTAAGGTATTGGATTCGGATTTTTTTTGAAAAAAACATAAAAAGTTTAAAAATCAAGTTTTTGGGCTTATTTTCACTCCTAGGCTATTATTAACCTCAATAACATTCAATAACAAGCATTTCCACTAATTTACAGTGTATTCTGAACACCTCACAATATAGTTATTAGTCCAAAACGTTGCAACAAGGTATCTTTCTGGACTGCGTAGAGGAGTGGGTCACCACAATATCTATTAAAAACCCTGAACTTTTATGAATCGCACCAATAAATGTACCTGGACTGCGTAGAGGAGTGGGCACTGGGCACCACAATAAAATATATAAAAAACCTTCAACAGATCTGCATTACACTACACATACGGCTGCTCCTCCATCCTCTCCATCATATACATGTTGGAGTTTTAGCGTGTGACAACCTCTTGTTTTTGATAATGTCAGTGCATTTGGAATATTTTTCAATTTGCCCCACACCACTGAATGTACTTTATCTATGATACGCAATACGCATCTATCTATCTTGACTGCGTAGTGTGGTGGCCCCGGTACACAATTTGGTACCGAGGCCACAATATAATTAAAAAACCCTCCACGTGTCGGAATTCCACCAAACAAGTATCTGGACTGCATAGTGGGGTGGCCCCGGTACCCAATTTGATACCGGGGCCACAATACCTCCTCCAAACATGCTACAGACAATTCGTCATTGAGAGACCCCAGACAGACAGGGTCGAAGTGTTATTGTTTGACTTTGTAAACCCAAAAAAATGTCCCTGTTGCACATAGTCGTGCAATGAAGACTGACTTTTTCATTTAAAGGCACGATCTTTAAAGTGTAGTGTTTGTAAGTCTAAGTCATATTATACTTTTGGTAAAATTGGTTTATTTTGTTCCTCTTTATGGTAATTAATTAGTAATAGAATTAAAGTAGGAAATAGAATTAAATAGAATTAAAGTAGGAAATAGAGTGGTATAGAGTTGTAGTGTGGTATAGATAGAGTGGTCCACACAATATAATAATAAAACCCTCAACTGGTCTGAATTCCACCAAACAAGTATCTGGACTGCGTAGTGGGGTGGCCCCGGTACACAATTTGGTACCGAGGCCACAATATAATTAAAAAATTGGGCATCAACTGTCACCGTTGTTTAATATCTGATACACCTAAATATGGACTGCACAGTGGAGTGGCCCCGGTAGTAAATTTGGTGCCGGGGCCACAATACCTCCTCCAACTTCCAAGTGTAGTGTTTATAAAGACACACAGCGTCGAAGTGTTATTATTAGTTGACTTTCTTAACCCTAAAATTGTCCCTGTTGCAAATATTCGTGCAATGGACAGTTACTTTTCTATTGAAAGACTCAAGCTTTCAAGTGTAGTGTTTATAAAATATAAACAACAATACAGTAGTTTTAGAGCACGTCAATACCTCTTGTTTTAAATTATGACACGGCATTTTACTTTTGGTTTAATTTCTTGAATTTTTTTACATTTGGTTTTACTTTTTGAACATGGCAAACGACTGTTGCTTGGTCATATAATGCAAAAAAAAAAGTTCCAAGATGGAATTGTCCTTGGGCCCTCACACCCACCCTTATGTTGTTGAAATAGGACATGCACACTTTAACAAACCAATCATTTCAGCGACAGGGCCTACCAAACAACTTTGGCTGAAATGATTGGTTTGTTTGGGCCCCCACACCAAAAAAGCTATTCATCTCTCCCTGTACAGACTAAACAGGCTCTACTGAGGCAAGATGTCGTCCTCATCCTCAACCTCTGATTCCTCTCCCCCTACAGTGTGTACTTCCTCCTCATCACACATTATCAATTCGTCCCCGCTGGACTCCACAACCACAGGTCCCTCTGTAGTATCTGGAGGGCAGTGCTGTACTTCATTGAGGAATTGATTATTCATTTTTATAAACATCATTTTTTCAACGTTGTGAGGAAGCAACCTCCTTCGCCGCTCACTGACCAGGTTCCCCGCTGCACTAAAAACTCTTTCCGAGTACACACTGGAGGGGGGACAACTCAGGTAAAATAGAGCCAGTTTGTACAGGGGCTTCCAAACTGCCTTTTTTTCCTGCCAGTAACAATATGGACTGTCTGACATGTCTACTTGGATGGTGTCAGCAAAGTAATCATCCACAATTTTTTCTATTGTCACAGCATCCAATGCAGCGAGAGTAGACATGTCTGCAATGGTTGGCAGGTCCTTCAGTCCGGACCAGATGTTATCAGCATCCCCGCCAGTGCCTCTTTTGGGAAAACTGAGCTTTTTCCTCGCAGCCATAGATGTGGAAGAAAATGAGGGTGGAGCTGTTGGCATGTCACGGTCCTCTTCAGAGGACAATCTCCTGACCAGCAGGTCTTTGCACCGCTGTAGACTTGTGTCCGCCGGAAACAGAGACACAACATACGCTTTAAACCGAGGATCGAGCACGGTGGCCAGAATGTATTCCTCTGACTTTAAAAGAGTGACCACCCTCGGATCCTGGCAAAGCGTACGAAGGGCTACATCCACAAGAGCTACATGCTTGCTGTAATCGCAATGGCTTACCAGCTCCTCCCTCACTTTCTCCAGCTGCTTCTGCAACAGCCTGATCAGGGGAATGACCTGACTCAAGCTGGCAGTGTCGGAACTGACTTCTCGTGTGGCAAGTTCAAATGGCTGCAGAACCTTGCACAACACGGAAATCAGTCTCCACTGCGCTTGACTGAGGCGCATCCCCACTCCTTTGCCTATGTCGTAGGTGGCTGTGTAGGCCTGAATGGCCTTTTGCTGCTCCTCCATCCTCTGCAGCATATAGAGGGTGGAGTTCCAGCGCGTCATAACCTCTTGTTTGAGGTGATGGCAGGGCAGGTTCAAGCTTTTTTGATGTGCCTCTAGTCTGCGGTAGGCACTGGCTGAATGCCGAAAGTGTTCAGCAATTTTGCGCGCCACCGCAAGCATCTCCTGCACACCCCTGTCACTCTTGAGGTAATGCTGCACCACCAAATTAATGGTGTGGGCAAAACATGGGACGTGCTGGAAATTGCCCATATTTAATGCCCGCACAATGTTACTGGCATTGTCTGACACCACAAATCCCCGAGAGTCTAAGTGGGGTAAGCCACTGGGAGATAATTTCCCTCATTTTCTCTAATATGTTGTCAGCGTTGTGCCTCTTATTAAAGCCTGTAATGCACAATGTTGCCTGCCTTTGCATGAGCAGCCATTTTGTAGATGCTGCTACTGATGCAGCTGTTGCTGTTGCTGCGGAAGGGGATGCATCTACCCAGTGGGCTGTCACAGTCATATAGTCCTTCGTTTGCCCAGAACCACTTGTCCACATGTCCGTGGTTAAGTGGACAGTGGGTACAACCGCATTTTTAAGAGCACTGAGGACACTTGATCGTACTTCTCTGTACATTTTTGGTATCGCCTGCCTAGTGAAGTGGAATCTCGAGGGGATTTGGTACCGGGGACACAATACCTCCATCAACCCTCTAAATCCCACTCCACTGATGGCGGACACCGGGCGCACGTCTAACACCAACATTGCAGTTACAGCCGCAGTTATACGCTTTGCAATAGGGTGACTACTATCGTATTTGGTGGTCATGGCAAACGACTGTTGGACGGTCAATTGTTTGGTGAAAGACTTAGCGGTCTTACGACTTCCCCTCTGGGAAGATGACCGACTAACAGCAGCAACAGCAGCAGTGGCAGTAGTAGGCGTACCGCTGCAGGATTCCTCGGATGAATCCCGTATTGAGGAGGACTCAGTCTGGCTGCTGACTTGGGCTGCAGGACTGAATCTGATGGAGATTGTGGAGGAAGTTGACGAGGAGGGTGTTGCTGGTGTGTATCCAACTGGACCACGGGATTTAGGTGTCCCTGTACCGATGAGGGTCCTAGCCCCAGTTCCTGAACTAACCACTGAACTATGAAGGTTATTCAGGTGACGTATAAGGGAGGATGTTCCTAGGTGGGCAAGATCCTTACCCCTGCTTATTTGAGCTTTACATAAGCTACATATTGCCATACATTGGTTGTCTGGATTTGGATAAAAATAACTCCAGACCGAAGAGGTGCATTTTTTGGTCTTCTGACCAGGCATGACGATGGGCTTTTTCATCCCATGGACATCAGCTGTTTCCCCCCCTGGTGCCTCATTTACAATAACCACATCACCATCCTCATCATCAAGTTCCTCCACAGCGCCAGCTACATCATCAATAGCCTCCTCCCGAGCCACCTCTTCCCGTACAGTGATGGGAAGGTCAGGCTTGACAACCACCAACACCCTTGGACTCGCCTTGGGGATTTGTGATAATTTCTCTTTAGAAGGCAGAGTTGTTTGCTGTTTTGTTGCTGACAGCATAACTCTCTTCAATTTTTTGTAGGGGGGGGGGGGGGAGGAGGAGGAGGGCTAAGATCCGTGGGTGAAGCTGAACCACTAGTCATGAACACGGGCCAGGGCCTAAGCCGTTCCTTGCCACTCCGTGTCGTAAATGGCATATTGGCAACTTTATGTTTCTCCTCAGATGATTTTAAGTTTCTTTTTGCTACTTTTTCTTAACTTGGGCTTTTTGGATTTTACATGCCCGGTACTACGAGATTGGGCATCGGGCTTGGAAGACGACGTTGATGGCATTTCATCGTCTATGTCATGACTAGTGGCAGCAGCTTCAGCATTAGGAGGAAGTGGGTCTTGATCTTTCCCTACTTTATCCTCCAAATTTTTGGTCTCCATTATATGTAGCACAAGATACTGCAGAATGTGTGAACTTGGTAATATTGCAGTACCAATGGACTTATACTGCTGGATTGGTTTTGCAAATTTGGTTATAATTATTATTTTTTATTTTTTTTTACTTTTTTCTTATTTTTAAAAAACTTGGGAATAGTGGGGAAATAACTATGCCCTTAGAAGCACAGAGCACAGGACACAGCACCACTGGACTGATACTGCAGAATGTGTGAACTTGGTAATATTGCAGTACCAATGGACTTATAATGCTGGATTGGTTTTGCAAATTTGGTTATAATTATTATATATTTTTTTTTTTTTTTTTTTTTTTTTATTTTTTAAAAACTTGGGAATAATGGGGAAATAACTATGCCCTTAGAAGCACAGAGCACAGGACAGCACCACTGGACTGAACAGGACACGGCACAGGACCCAGCAGCACTACGGAACTCAGCAGGACAGGACACAGCACCACTGGACTGATACTGCAGAATGTGTGAACTTGGTAATATTGCAGTACCAATGGACTTATAATGCTGAATGTGTGAACTTGGTAATATTGCAGTACCAATGGGCTTATACTGCAGGATTGGTTGTGAAAATTTTGTGGTAATTAAAAAATATTAAAGTAGTTTTTGGTATTTTTTTAAATAACTTTTTTTTATTTTTTTAAACACAGGGGAATATTGGGGAAATAACTATGCCCTTAGAAGCACAGAGCACAGGACACAGCACCACTGGACTGAACAGGACACAGCACAGGACCCAGCAGCACCACTGACCTCAGAAGGACAGAGCACAGCACACAGCACCACTGGACTGATACTGCAGAACACAGCACAGCACAGCACAGCACTAAACAGCACAGCACTAAACAGCACTAAACAGCACTAAACAGCACTAAACAGCACTAAACAGCACTAAACAGCACTAAACAGCACTAAACAGCACTAAACAGCACTAAACAGCACTAAACAGCACTAAACAGCACAGAACTAAACAGCACAGAACTAAACAGCACAGAACTAAACAGCACAGAACTAAACAGCACAGAACTAAACAGCACAGAACTAAACAGCACAGAGGACCACCTAACACACCCTCCCTCTACCCTGATCAATGCCCGAGTGAAGATTGCGGCGACTAGCGGGGAATTTATAGGATCCGAGTATCGCGAGATCAGACAACGGGATTATGAGTCAGAGCCTCAGTTTCACTTTTGAATTTGGCGCCAATACCCGGATCTGTCTCGGATCCGCAACGTTCGGGTGGGCTCGGATTTCATAAATCCGAGTGCGCTCATCCCTAATTAGAAACACCAAACCCATATGTTACATAGCTAGCATCTGCCCATATGTTTTGTTTGTGCAACCACACATTGCAGGCTTAGTAACGACGACATTATTGTATGGAGCACACTCACTGGCCAATCACATTTTAGTGCAGATAGCACTATACTACTTACATTTGACAACACCCTTCACCATGGCAACATCCACCAACTCCAAAAGGAAGTGCAATGGCAGAAAAGCCAGCACTGCAGGCCAAGTGTAATCTAAAGGCTGTAGATATAATAAAAACAAATAAAGTGTCAATAATGTGCACTTCTCAACACTATATGTGCTGATCAATAAACTGTAGAAAAACCAAACATCAATTATGTTGCCACATTAGGCTGTAGATTTAAACTACCCCATTAACGTGCATTTAGCTAAAGACATTAAGGCTAAACTTAGAGGCATGAAGCTATACTTTCTACACACATTGTAAAGGTTAAATACAGGTTGCCATGGTTTTTCCCCCTATTATTACACATATAAACCATTTCACTAACACACCAGACCATGTCTATTCCAGACTTGCCAACTCTCCCGAAATATCCGGGAGACTCCCGCATTTTGCGAGAGTCTCCCGGGCGAGTGTGGCAATCCCCCGCATCTGGATAATTCTGCCCACTTCCTAGTGAAGTGGGCAGAATTAAGTCCCAAACGCCGCGATTCCCGGTGAATCGCGGCGTTTGGCCCCACCCCCCGCTGTCAAATGACGCATTTTGCGTCATCACGTCATGGGGGCAGGTCCAAAATGACGCCACTTGGAGCCCCGCCCCCCCGTTACGCCCACCTCCTCTGCAGGCTCCCGGATTTCACCAACAGAAAGTTGGTAAGTATGGTCTATTCATATTCCCATACCTTAGATAATCAACCCTTGACTAAGCTTGCACATGATTTGACCACTGATCTTTTAAATGTGAAGATCTTTATGTTTTGTTCCAAAAACAAACAAAAAAAACATTGACCCCTTACATTGTAACATGCTTTGTCCACTAGAACATTTACTTATTTTTTATCCTTTGCTCTCCTTAATGGCTCAAGCACAGAGTGTTAATGTGTCTTTAAGGTAGGGTCTGAAAAACCACACTTCATATAAAGGTATTAGAAAAATAAAAAAAATATAGAAATTATAACAGCATGGACATTCTTAATGCAAAGTGTTTTAACAAGGGGTATGTAATAACAATATCTGGTTTCTACTTACCACACACACACAGACAAATGTTGAATGTCAATAAGCAATCACTAGACACCCAAAAAACACAATCCAGGACCAAGATCTGTGGGGGGAGGGTAAACAGGTACAAAATAAATCAATATAGATGGATAATCTTTATGTGTGTCACTACATTCAAGAGGTATCTATGCAGAGACACATCCCAAGTCTACACAGTTGCCTCAATATTCAAACTCTGCAGGTAATTAAAGACTTTTCCACTAACCTTCAACATAAAATTCATTAGCATAAGGACCTTTCAGCATCATTTTCTATCTCTATCTCACCAATACCTTTTCCTAAAAATAAACAGGAGTGTTGAGCAAGGTACAGCAATAAACTGCAGAGATTATGAAACATTTCACCATTAAGGGCTACTTACCCAGAACTGTGAATCTCCTAACAACACAGAAGGCCAAGCAAGGTATTTTTAAGTAGCACTGTAATTAGTGAATTAAATGCAGGTGAGTAGGCCGGAGAGTATGCCGGACACGTCATTAGGAGCACGCAGGTGCGTTCTAATTAGCCAAGTGTGGTTTTGTGTAAAAGTGACCTGACATGTGAGCAACGTTTATTTTCTGTAGGGTAAGTAGAGATTATAACGATTATTACAGATGTCATTAATGAGCTAAGCTGTTAGTGTTGTGGCAATAGTATGGGTAAAATAGTTTTAAGTACAATTATATGACGTATGATTAATTTGCATGTGCTACATTTAGATGTGCCACGATAGTGTAGTGGTTATGTATTTCACCCACCAATACTAAGTGCAGAAGTTCGAGGCCCCAGGTCAACCCTAAGCACCAAGTGAGTTAATAAAACACATTATTAGGCATACTCCTAAAAGTAAAAAACTATATGCAACTGCTTGTATTTAGCGTAAGATTTGCAAACGCACTTAATTCGCGTTTGTTTGGTGACGTTTTTGCAGCTCCTGCTGCTTTAGTAAAACAGTGGTTTTTTTTTCATGTGTGTGTTTATCTAGGGCAGGCCTGTCCAACCTGCGGCCTTCCAGATGTTTGTGAAACTACAAGTCCCAGCATGCCCTTCCAGCTATCAACAGGTTGTCTACTGGCAAAGCATGCTGGGGCTTGTAGTTTCACAACACCTGGAGGGCCGCAGGTTGGACAGGCCTGATCTAGGGTTTATATTTTAATACCACATTATCCATCATGCTGTTCATATTAATTGCAACATGGCCAATTTATCAGGTCTAAGACAGTCATTCAGCTGTGCTAACTAGTTAATGTGCAGTTTGGTGTTGGTGTTTCAATGTGAAGTATACCTCAGTGAATAAAGAAATGAGCTTGCAACAACAAGGTAATGAGTTTGAACCCTGAATGATGCGTGTATGTGGCTAACCTTGGTATATTTACAAGTTTGAGGGTATTTATTCCACTCTGTGACTTAGTATATGTTTTGGTGTGTAAGGTGGCTATATGTAATGTTCAACAGTGTTATCAGCTACAACACAGCAAAGCAGTTGTTGGCAAAGACTTTGGATTTCAAAGACATAGGAATTCTGTACTGGCAACAGTGGAAAAAGCTAAGTGCTCCACCAAATCAAATTGTAGAAATGGGAGCAATAAATGTTCTATTTTTGATTTCTATTTATCAACATGGATATATTTCGATATGCATAAATTGTGACTCTGCATGCACCAAATCTTTCTGGGTTTAATATTTCCAAGTATTGGCATTTTTCCCCATGTTTTAAGGGAAACAACTTATGCTAGAAGTTGCTGGTCATCTTTAATTTGTATTCTATTCCCTTGACATCACCACTTGTACAGTGGTGTAGCAGTTAGGCAATCCACCTTGCAAGCTTGCTACGTGGGTTCGAGTCCTCACCAATTCTCTCGGCTCTTAGGGATCATTAATATCCTTACACTATTTGTGTTGCTGTTAAAAGTGTCCCTGTGGTAATAGTACGCTTGTTTTAAATTTGCATAAATCATGTGTGTAAAACCCTACATTTTACACACACATAAAATGAAATAATTACCCATGCAGTGTGCACAACAATTCCGGCAGTGGAATGAATGTGGAATGCACTGAGGCAACCATTCCGGCAGCCGGAATGAATGTGGAATGCACTGAGGCAACCATTCCGGCAGCCGGAATGAATGTGGAATGCACTGAGGAAAACATTCCGGCAGTGGAATGAATGTGAAATGCACTGAGGCAACCATTCCGGCAGTGGAATGAATTATGACCTGGATTCTCCCCATAATGCCGAGAAGATATGTGGCTAGCAGTGTACAGGCCTATAAAAGCCAGTCCTCTTTGCTGAAGAGGCAGTAAGCAGCAGAGGGCGCTATTTCAAGCTAACTAATTCCGGCATTCCGGCAGTTCCGGATTGAGGCCAAAGGGCCAAAATAACATCAAACATGTTGCACTTGCGAATTGCATTGATTAGAAAGGGGTATGTAAAGCAAAAAAAGCTTAATTTACACAAACATACTAATGGAACATTTGTAAGATATCTAAAAGCTCAATTAAATTTTTTTTTAAAAAAAAAAAAAGCCACAGGCAGTCTGTATTGATATGTATGTATGTTGTGCATATTTTGTTTTGCATTTTAAACGCAAAAGATGCTCCTAAAAGCGTTTAATAGTGGTTTTAGCTAGCTGTATTGGAGTTAAACATGACCCTGGCCTTCCTTAACTTTTGTGAAAGATTTGAGACAGGAGTGACGTCAGTTTCACTCATCTGGGCAGAGGGAACGCCTACTATTCTCAAGTGAAAAAGCATAACGCCTACTTTACTCAAGTACTATCTCATCTCCGCCCAGTCCGCGCCTACTCTCCGCCCATTCCCACCCATATGTTCTCAAGTGGTCAGCAGTCATCTCAAATCTATTTGCGTTGGAGTTTGAGATTGAGTCGCCTTTTGAGAGCTGTATCTGCCGTGCTTGAGTAGCGTATGTAGTGTTTTGCTCTGCTTAAGTGTTGTTTCGCGCATGTGCAGAGCCATTTAGCAGATGCGTATGCGTTTGCGAACTTTGATGAATCGGGCCCCCAGACTCTTAAAAAGCTTATTTAAGGATTTGCAAAGGATCATTGGGTATTTCCTTCAGATTGTCTATCCCAAAGCTTTAACAAATATTTCAAGAAATTGGCCTCACATATTACAATGGCAGTAAAATGTAGATTAGCCAAAAACTGGATACATCCACTTCCTACATTCTCAGCACTTTAAAATACAAATATTAGACAGCAGCAATGGAGAAAATCACTTACTCCCTCCAAAACAATGGTCATGTATTTGGTCAAGTTTCGACACCCTGGCTATTTGTTCAGAGCATATCTCAGCCCACCTCCCCTAATCCTGGACCTGTCCCCTGGACCATACGCAATGTGAAGGCATACCTCTCCCAAGTTTTTTCCCCAATTTAAAAATATTTCTCCCTCACCTTTTGCACATATCTGAAAACACCCAACCTTGTTAGGCACCTTCTCTTCCTTGTCTGTATAGAAAGAGAAGACGGCTATATTCCTACAATGAATCTTATTAATCTTAGTTCCCCCTTCATTTCCTTGCTTTGACTAATTGCTCTTCACTGTATATGACTGTTGAAATATGGCGTGACTTCACTTGACTCGATTCTGTTAATGTATTGTGTTTTTTTTAAATTGTTAACCAGTCAAAATAAAGAATTGTGAAAAAAAAAAAAAAATCCGCAGGAAATAGGCTGGAACATCGCTCCAGTAACCTTAAGAAATCTAAAGGTTAATGATTGAGATTTGTAGACAAAAGTTCAAGCTCCCCTTACAATATATTTGTTCCTGTTTGAGACAGGAGCTATTTTAAGATCTTTAAGATACTTCAATTACATTGTAATGTATTATATAGTGGGCACGTGAGTAAAATATGGGTTGATCAGAATGAAAGGATGAAACATAGTTGGCACAGTAGACCAGACAGATGCAAATGGCTAGATTGTCCTATATACACCACATAATATTAAATATTGTTTATGTCATCTCTAAAGTAGAACTTTGGACCATTTAGAGTTTATTTTATACGATTCAACGTAAACGTTTTCCTCTAGGCATTATCAGTATTTGAAATAGCCTATCAAATAGCTTTGGTAGCAATTCTCTAACAGTGGGGGACTGGAAGACAAAAAAAACGTAGAAAGAAACACAAAAAAAATGCTCTAACAAGCACTGAGAGAAATAACAACACTGGAGATAAAGCACAGCAAAATATAAAAGCAATAGAACAACAAGAGTAAGGTAAAACTGAAGAGATGGACAGAGAAACAAAACAACAAAATTCCAGAACAGCCTGCCATGATGCTTAAATGGTATGTAAAAATGCCCTATTGTCACGGTTCAAATACAAAGTGCAGCTCAGGAGCCAGGAATGAAGTGAACACACAAAGTTTATTGCTGAATACTAAATATACAGGAACATGCAGGAATAAATACCGGGTAGATGGCTGATGAAGGTAAGTGGTAATATGGAGAGATCCAGGCAGCATGAAACCATAAACACAGCAGAGGAAAGGAACAACAGGATGGGACAACAGGTCAGCAGAATGTATGTTGAGATCCCAATGCAGCATAATCACAGGAGCAAAGCAGGAGGAAGAATCCACAGGGTGTAACAACCGGATATGACAACAATAACCAGCAATGACTGCTGGGAGAGACAGGTATAAATGGAACACACCCAGGTGCATGAAATAATGAGTGAAGCAGTGTTAACTCCTAAAGAACTAGGAGCAGAGCAGGCACAATAGCAGCACCTCTGGTGATCAGAGGTACTGCTGCTAACACATAAAATGAACACAATGATAAAGTCTGATAGTCCAGGAGGCAGGAGCTGCCAGGCAAAGCAGTATGCTGCAGGCAGATCGTGACACCTATATGCTGTCACAACCTCTAAGAGATCATCTGGGATTGTGACATCACAGGTTTGAACAGTAAACAAAACACAGGTGTGAAAAAATGAAATGTTTCATAAGCACATACCAATACAGTGAATGAAAACATATAATTACAATAAGAAATAAGTTTAACACATAAGTAAGGAACTATTATTGACAGACATAAGGTCTGCACAGAGCAGGATACACAATAGGCTTGGGAACAGGGCACAGGATACCAAACAGACTCCAAATTAGAGCGGCTGAGGGGATGTCTGATTAGAAGCATCCATGGTCACAGGAAGGAGTTATAATTGAATACTAATTCTCAGAATTCCCAGGATTTTCAGGATTCTCAGGCTTAGTCAGTGGTTCCTAAACATGTACAGCTCGCAGCACCCGTAGGATCTCCATAAATTTTAAAGGTACCCTTAAAAAATAATTACCAAGCAGTCCGTTTTATAAGTAGTTGAATCAAAATAATGTAATAA
Organism: Mixophyes fleayi; assembly: GCF_038048845.1. NCBI lineage: Eukaryota > Metazoa > Chordata > Amphibia > Anura > Limnodynastidae > Mixophyes > Mixophyes fleayi. The sequence continues at coordinate 230,200,048 of NC_134404.1, read as the reverse complement.
GTATTTAGGTCAGGACAGAAATACTTATTCAGTTGTTTGCAAAAATAATACACATAAATCCAAGGGAAAAGAATTTTTTGATATATATTTTTTTCAATTGTATTTCTGTCAAAGAAAAGTTTACAGCTATCACTAAGATCAAACAAAATAAAAAACAATATGTACAAAAATCCTCACACTGTGTCCCTTCACCATTACACAGTGCCCCTTCATTATACACACTGCCCATTCACCATTACACTGTGTTCCTTCATGCTCACACTGTGTGCCTTCACCATTACACAGTGCCCATTCACCATTACACCATGCCCTTTCATGCTTACACTGTGTCCCTTTGCCATTACACTGTGCCCCTTCATGCACAATGTACACATTGCCCCTTCATCATTACACTGTGCTCTCCTTCTTTTTTTTTCCCACCAACACTTTTTATTATCACTATTTCTCCTCCATTCCTTTACTTACCTTACATGGCCTTCTTTCTTCATTTTTCTTCTGTCTTCTTTGTTCCAGCTCCTCTCTGCATGGTTCCTCACCGAATAATTCGGACCCGACATTCAGTGAGAAGTGAACAGGGAGGAGTGATGGGGGTGGAGGATGCTGGGTCCCGACGCTGCCGAATTGGTATTTTTTTTTGCCCTGGCCGCAACACCCCAGCAGCAGTACCATGGCACCCCAGGGAGCCGCAGCGCACACTTTGGGGACCACTGGGCTAACTAATCTAAACAGGTGTAAATAATGCAATGCCCTTATCTACCTGCAGGCAGAGAATATATACACCTGGGAACAGGTGCACCATCATTACCTTAATATACAAGATACTGAAATCCAGAAAATCTGCCTCCACTTACTGGCTAAATGGCAGACTGGGCGATCTCCATGTCACTGTCCTACCAGTGCTACCACTTATTGGCAGCCACAAAAACAAAGTATCTTGAAACCTCCTCATTATAGTCCCTAAAAAATCTCTGATATTGTATACACAGTCTTTATTTTTATCTGACTATCCCCCCAACAGGCATCCTCTAAATTGATTTGCTATAATGCAAGATCACCATTTAAGCTAATTATGTTTGCTTAGAGAAAGTTCATTACAACGTGAAAATGATTGTTGGTAATACAGATCATTTGTGCTTTTTATTTTATTTTAAAAAGTTTGGATACTTAAAGCCTGATTCATTAAGGAACAATTTTTGCACAAAATTGCTCTGCACATGCTCACACAGACCCTAGGCCAATGAACGCAAATGCATGCAATTCAAGTTAGAATGCAAATGACACTTACTACCGCCTACGACTTGAAGGGAGAAAGAGGGGGAGTGGCTGATGAACGTAGACAAGGTACAGTAAAGGTGTTCCAAAGTAAATGCGGGCAATTCAAGTTCAGGCTTACGCAGACATATGCTCCTTTTCAGATGTAAGGTGTAACTGATGGATGATAGTGATGATCCAACACAGCAATCATTCTAACAATCTAATGGGATGACTGACAATTCACCTGCACACCTGACACCAATTATCTCATTAAACAACACTATATACGACCAATGGGAGGAGACTACTATAGTGCCATTTCGTTTAAAACAAGTTTACCGTTTGGTTTATAGATGCAAAGTTTACATCTGTGTCTCAATAGCAACAAATGTGTTTGTTTCTGTTTAAAAAGCATTGCATAGCTTAAGCATGTGCAAATGTTTAAAATTGTCTTACTGACGCTTTCAAAGCATTTGCAGACATTTGCAATGCAGTATTGGATTTGAAATGTTATTTCAGAAATTATCAATGCGTTGATTGTTTAAAAATGTCTGTGTCATTCAGGTTGCACATAGTTGCATATAGTCTTTTTATTTCTTTTTAGTTTTCATGTTTACTAAATTACATGACAAGCCTTATTATCTTTTTTATTTTTTTACACAAAAACTTACGAAAACTGTAAATATGAACTGAACTTTGTTAGCTTTAAGTATGTTTTGTCTATAACATATCATTTCAAAAGGGACCCAAAAATCTACAATGCATAAGGTAATGTTTTTTTATTTTTTCATGTATCAACATTTATTTATATAGCGCCAACATATTCCATAGCACTTTACAATTGGGAACAAACACAGTAATAAACAAACTGGGTAAAAAAAGACAAAGAGGTGAGAGGGCCCTGCTCGCAAGCTTACAATCAATGTGACAATGGGAGTTGGATACATGAGGTTATAGCCAATCATTGTCAAAGCAATGAATCTGGAGGACAACAGGCTTTATCCCCTACAAAACCAGCAACTGTACACAGTCGCCAGCTCAAGGAGTGTATCCTCAGGCCACGTGTCAACCTCTTTGGGGTGAAAGATGCTGCGGTGGTACACCCTGTGCATCGTGCACAGGGCCGGATTAACGGAATGGAGGCCCCTGGGCTAAGGGGGCCCCCATTCCCCTGTGAGGCCCCCCCCCCCCTATTAGCAGACTGGCCCCCCTGTTAGCCGACCGCCCCCCCCCCCCCCCAAGCGCTTACCTTCTCCTGTCACTGCAGTCCTCCTTCCGCGGCGCGCTGTAAGCTGCTTACTGAGGAGATCTCGTGACACTCTCGCGAGATCTCCTCAGTAAGGAGATTACTGAGCGCCGGAGAAGGAGGACTGCAGTGACAGAGCTCAGCATTGATCGGGCCGGGGGCGCCCCCGCCCCTGTCCCGATCAATAATTCTGCTGAGCTCTTTCAAGGGCCCCCTGGATGCCCGAGGCCCCTGGGCTGTAGCCCAGTTAGACCTCGGGTTAATCCGGCCCTGATTGTGCAGAGTGATCTTGAGCCTTTGTGCAGCATCACGACAGCAATACCGCCTCTGACCAATCTCTTGGCGGTATTGCACTTCTGTGCATCTGGGTCGTTCCAGACCACAGTGGGTTTTTGCGGCAGGCTTGTCCGAGGCTACCTTCAGTAATTTGCTAAAGGTTGTGCGGAGGGCTTTCCTGTCGGGCATCCATTACTTTATACATCTGCCATTCGATGAGGGGGTCCCTTGTGCCCATAAAGCATGAGTTTGCCACCCTTATCCACTTTTCTGCATGTTATAGGGGCAGTATATGGTACAAATAAACCCTGTTCCAATCACATAGAATAGATCCAATAGAAAGCATTTCCACTTGATTAAAATCCAGGCTATATGTAATGCATCTCTCCAGATGCGATGCCTGACTGCAAAATGACCACGGAGCCCCCACAACAGGTGCCACAGAGGCAGGTGCGACAAGAGCAGGGGGGCATCATTAGCCACACAGGCTGGAGTGTAAACATGTGGCACAGGGGCATGAAGGTAAACATGTGCACCAAGGAAAGAAGGGTAAACACATGGCACAGGGGCAGGAGGGTACATATGTGGCACAGGGAAAGAAGGGTAAACATGTGCCCCCAGTAAAGGAGGGTACCTAGGTGTCACAGGGGCATGAAGGTAAACATGTGGCACAGGGGAAGGAGTGTAAACTGGTGGATGCCAAATACAGTATAATAAACAATGGCATCAGTTAATTTCTCAGAGGTTATATAGATCATAGATCAATTTGATCCATTTTTTCTTCCAATGATGGATTGATTTAAAACATGTTATGACAAAATTCTTGATAGGTTAACCGATGACCAGTATTCACAGATTGTTCTCCCTGTGGCTGCTGTAATCGTAGCAACATGGTCAGATTATTCCAAAAGGCTGACTAGGTTACAGTCTAGGTATTGATGCTCCCCACGCATTGCAGCAATTGGTCAAGACATGGAAAAATGCAGAGGACTGAGGTCTAAGGTTGCCATGGAACCACCACCTGTCCCTCTGGAATGCCTCTGGTGGTCTTTAAGTTTGTCTTTTAAATGGTGCTTAAAGTTCTACTATCTGTGTGAAATGTTCAAAGTTGCAATGTATACAGGCAAAAAAGTATTTACAAGCCTTGCCTAACATTTATATAATTGAATAAAATGTGCATCCGCTAATCATTTCTTGACCTCAGTCACAGAGTTCCAAATAGGAGCCATGGCATTGAACTGCTCCGTGATGTCCTTCGAAAAGCTGCCAGTTGGTATGGTGCAGCCTCTCCACGACAAGCTGCACAAGAATTTCCACCTCTAGGTAGCAGAATTAGGCTGCCTATGCTTTGTGGAGGAGAATTGCCTTTGCTCAGTCGTCTCTTCATCAGAATGCATGTTTCCAAACCAATATGGATTCTATATACACTATATGGACAAAAGTATTCAGATACTTGACCATTACACCAACAGGAACTGTAATGACATTGTATTCAAACACTTATACTTTAATATAGAGTTGGTCCCCCTTTTGCAGCGTTAACAGCTTCCACTCTTCTTGGAAGATTTTCCACAAAATGTTGGAGTGTTTCTGTGGGAATTTGTGCCCATTCATTTTGTAGAGCATTTATGGGGTCAGGCACTGATGCTGGACAAGAAGGCCTAGCTAGCAATCTCCATTCCAGTTCATCCCAAAGGTGTTCGATGGGGTTGAGGTCAGGGCTCTGTGCAGACCAGTCAAGTTCTCCACACCAAACTCATCAAACCATCTCTTTGTAGTCCTTGCTTTCTGCACTGGAATAGTCATGATGGAATAGAAAAGGGCCTTCCCCAAATGGTTGCCACAAAGTTGGAAGCATAGCATTGTCCAAAATGACCTGGTATGCTGAAGCATTAAGATTGTCCTTCACTGGAGATAAGGGGCCTAGTCCTAACAGCCCCATACCATTATCCCCCCTCAACCAAACTTCACAGTTGGCATAATGTAATAAGGCAGGTAACATTCTCCCGTCATCCACAAAACCCAGACTCTCCCATCTGCCAAACAGAGTCCAGTATCGGTGTGTTTTACACCACTCTATCCGACGCTTGGCATTGGTCTTGGTGATCTAAGGCTTGCATGCAGCTGCTCGGCCATGGAAACCCAGTCCATTAAGTTCCCGCTGTACAGTTTTTGTGCTTACATTAGTGCCATTGGAAATTCGGAAACCTTTCAGCTTTGGAATCTTTCGCTTTATGGTTGAGTTGCTGTTGTTCCTAAACGCTTCCACTTTCTAATAATATTACTTACAGTTGACCGTGGAATATCCAGCAGGGATGACATATCACAAACTGTCTTATTGCAAAGGTGGCATCCTATCATAGTACAACATTTGAAGACACTGGGGTCTTCAGAACAATCCATTTTGAATCACAATTGGAGAATGCATAGCTAGGTGCTTGATGTTATATACCTCTGGCAATGGGTATGATTGAAACACCTCAATTAAACAATTAACAGGTATGGCCAAATACAATATATATATATATATATATATATATATATATATATATATCAAAGAAAATCTTTAAGCCCAGAGCGCTTAATTATAAAGTGTGATAAAATAGAGATAATACTTATATGTAATAGGCAGCTCCCCGGTCATTCAACACCTGTCTGCAAGTGTCAGACCTAGTAATTGGAACACAAAAAGACAGGGGGCGCCAACATAGTGCATTACAATAATTTAAAAATGCAAATACAACTCCAAAGATAGGTTTTATCCGTACCAGATGGTGGTAGACTGATAGCCAAATAGAATATAGTTCTTGCTAGAGATACTGGAAATCTGTACCAAGCCTGGATGGCAGATGGAACCTTCCAATACGATGAAATGATGATCAGAAAGCACCTGTGGAAGTAGTGTGCTAAAAAGGCTGCAGCTCTATCTCTTGGTTGTCAATTATTCAGGATAAAATCAGCACGAAATTTGTTAAATAATTAATATGCCCATGCAGAACAAAGCTTAGCTTCTTTTTCAAGTTTTGTTTTCCAAGTGTGTGGTTAAATCAGTAGACATTCACTCTGAAGCACAAATCCCATTTAAAACACAATCCCTCTTATATATCCCTCTTATATATTGTGGTAAAGAGGGATATTTGCCACAGTTCCCTGTAAGGTAGGAACACAGTTAGTCTGCAATAGCAGGGTGCAGACAGGGTTAAGTTTCCCCTAGGTTCCTCTCTTAGCACACACACACACACACACACAGGTGTTCCACATGGGTGTGATTGGTTTGCTGTGATTTGTTGTAGTGCTTGGGGTGGAGGATAAAGACACTGTCTGTATGTGTGGGTGGGACCACCAATGCCAGTATGTGGCCGGCAAGCAGACAGGGAAGTAATGTCTAGCCAGATGTAGGTAGTGGGGATTCTTGTGTACTGTTACTGAATATGATTTCTGTACCAGCATTGAAGCTGTTTTACCATCCTGACAACTGCTAATAAACAGCTAAATTGTTCAGCATACCTGTGTCCAATTCCTGTGAATGGTGTACTTTGTCACAGCTAAGACACAGCCGTCCTCCCAGCCTCCAGACGCAAGGGTGGTGAGTGGAGTCTGTTAAAAACCACTATAATCCACCAAACTGTTGTAATGCTTTGTTTCAAATGTGTTGCTGTGAAGAGACAAACCTTTGCATTGGGAACTGATTAGTAGAGATGAGCGCACTCAGATTTATGAAATCCGAGCCCACCCGAACGTTGCCGATCCGAGTCGGATCCGGGTATTGGCGCCAAATTCAAATCTGAAACTGAGGCTCTGACTCATAATCCCGTTGTCGGATCTCGCGATACTCGGATCCTATAAATTCCCCGCTAGTCGCCGCCATCTTCACTCGGGCATTGATCAGGGTAGAGGGAGGGTGTGTTAGGTGGTCCTCTGTCCTGCTATATCTCGTGCTGTTCAGTTCTGTTCAGTTCAGTGCTGTGCTGTGCTGTGCTCAGTCCAGTGGTGCTGTGTCCTGTGCTCTGTCCTTCTGAGGTCAGTGGTGCTGCTGGGTCCTGTGCTGTGTCCTGTTCAGTCCAGTGGTGTTGTGTCCTGTGCTCTGTGCTTCTAAGGGCATAGTTATATTTCCCCAATATTCCCAAGTGTTTAAAAAAATAAAAAAAAGTTATTTAAAAAAATACAAAAAACTAATTTTTTTTTTTTTAATTACAACAAAATTTGCACAACCAATCCTGCAGTATAAGCCCATTGGTACTGCAATATTACCAAGTTAACACATTCAGCAGTAAAAGTCCAGTGGTACTGCAATATTACAAAGTTCACACATTCTGCAGTATCAGTCCAGTGGTGCTGCTGGGTCCTGTGCTAAGTCCTGTTCAGTCCAGTGGTGCTGTGTCCTGTGCTCTGTGCTTCTAAGGGCATAGATATTTCCCCATTATTCCCAAGTTTTTAAAAAATAAAAAAAAAGTTATAAAAAAAAATAAAAAAAATAAAAATAATAACCAAATTTGCAAAACCAATCCAGCAGTATAAGTCCATTGGTACTGCAATATTACCAAGTTCACACATTCTGCAGCATCTTGTGCTACATATAATGTAGACCAAAAATTTGGAGGATAAAGTAGGGAAAGATCAATACCCACTTCCTCCTAATGCTGAAGCTGCTGCCACTAGTCATGACATAGACGATGAAATGCCATCAACGTCGTCTTCCAAGCCCGATGCCCAATCTCGTAGTACCAGGCATGTAAAATCCAAAAAGCCCAAGTTAAGAAAAAGTAGCAAAAAGAGAAACTTAAAATCATCTGAGGAGAAACGTAAAGTTGCCAATATGCCATTTATGAAACGGAGTGGCAAGGAACGGCTTAGGCCCTGTCCCGTGTTCATGACTAGTGGTTCAGCTTCACCCACGGATCTTAGCACTCCTCCTCCTCCCCCCCCTACAAAAATTTGAAGAGAGTTATGCTGTCAGCAACAAAACAGCAAACAACTCTGCCTTCTAAAGAGAAATTATCACAAATCCCCAAGGCGAGTCCAAGGGTGCTGGTGGTTGTGAAGCCTGACCTTCCCATCACTGTACGGGAAGAGGTGGCTCGGGAGGAGCCTATTGATGATGTAGCTGGCGCTGTGGAGGAACTTGATGATGAGGATGGTGATGTGGTTATTGTAAATGAGGCACCAGGGGGGGAAACAGCTGATGTCCATGGGATGAAAAAGCCCATCGTCATGCCTGGTCAGAAGACCAAAAAATGCACCTCTTTGGTCTGGAGTTATTTTTATCCAAATCCAGACAACCAATGTATGGCCATATGTAGCTTATGTAAAGCTCAAATAAGCAGGGGTAAGGATCTTGCCCAGCTAGGAACATCCTCCCTTATACGTCACCTGAATAACCTTCATAGTTCAGTGGTTAGTTCAGGAACTGGGGCTAGGACCCTCATCGGTACAGGGACACCTAAATCCCATGGTCCAGTTGGATACACACCAGCAACACCCTCCTCGTCAACTTCCTCCACAATCTCCATCAGATTCAGTCCTGCAGCCCAAGTCAGCAGCCAGACTGAGTCCTCCTCAATACGGGATTCATCCGAGGAATCCTGCAGCGGTACGCCTACTACTGCCACTGCTGCTGTTGCTGCTGTTAGTCGGTCATCTTCCCAGAGGGGAAGTCGTAAGACCGCTAAGTCTTTCACAAAACAATTGACCGTCCAACAGTCGTTTGCCATGACCACAAAATACGATAGTAGTCACCCTATTGCAAAGCGTATAACTGCGGCTGTAACTGCAATGTTGGTGTTAGACGTGCGCCCGGTGTCCGCCATCAGTGGAGTGGGATTTAGAGGGTTGATGGAGGTATTGTGTCCCCGGTACCAAATCCCGTTGAGATTCCACTTCACTAGGCAGGCAATACCAAAAATGTACAGAGAAGTACGATCAAGTGTCCTCAGTGCTCTAAAAAATGCGGTTGTACCCACTGTCCACTTAACCACGGACATGTGGACAAGTGGTTCTGGGCAAACGAAGGACTATATGACTGTGACAGCCCACTGGGTAGATGCATCCCCTTCCGCAGCAACAGCAACAGCTGCATCAGTAGCAGCATCTACAAAATGGCTGCTCGTGCAAAGGCAGGCAACATTGTGTATTACAGGCTTTAATAAGAGGCACAACGCTGACAACATATTAGAGAAACTGAGGGAAATTATCTCCCAGTGGCTTACCCCACTTAGACTCTCATGGGGATTTGTGGTGTCAGACAATGCCAGTAACATTGTGCGGGCATTAAATATGGGCAATTTCCAGCACGTCCCATGTTTTGCCCACACCATTAATTTGGTGGTGCAGCATTACCTCAAGAGTGACAGGGGTGTGCAGGAGATGCTTGCGGTGGCGCGCAAAATTGCTGGACACTTTCGGCATTCAGCCAGTGCCTACCGCAGACTAGAGGCACATCAAAAAAGCATGAACCTGCCCTGCCATCACCTCAAACAAGAGGTTGTGACACGCTGGAACTCCACCCTCTATATGCTGCAGAGGATGGAGGAGCAGCAAAAGGCCATTCAGGCCTACACAGCCACCTACGACATAGGCAAAGGAGTGGGGAAGCGCCTGAGTCAAGCGCAGTGGAGACTGATTTCCGTGTTGTGCAAGGTTCTGCAGCCATTTGAACTTGCCACACGAGAAGTCAGTTCCGACACTGCCAGCTTGAGTCAGGTCATTCCCCTGATCAGGCTGTTGCAGAAGCAGCTGGAGAAAGTGAGGGAGGAGCTGGTAAGCCATTGTGTTTACTTCAAGCATGTAGCTCTTGTGGATGTAGCCCTTCGTACGCTTTGCCAGGATCCAAAGGTGGTCACTCTTTTAAAGTCAGAGGAATACATTCTGGCCACCGTGCTCGATCCTCGGTTTAAAGCGTATGTTGTGTCTCTGTTTCCGGCGGACACAAGTCTACAGCGGTGCAAAGACCTGCTGGTCAGGAGATTGTCCTCTGAAGAGGACCGTGACATGCCAACAGCTCCACCCTCATTTTCTTCCACATCTATGGCTGCGAGGAAAAAGCTCAGTTTTCCTAAAAGAGGCGCTGGCGGGGATGCTGATAACATCTGGTCCGGACTGAAGGACCTGCCAACCATTGCAGACATGTCTACTCTCGCTGCATTGGATGCTGTCACAATAGAAAAAATTGTGGATGATTACTTTGCTGACACCATCCAAGTAGACATGTCAGACAGTCCATATTGTTACTGGCAGGAAAAAAAGGCAGTTTGGAAGCCCCTGTACAAACTGGCTTTATTTTACCTGAGTTGTCCCCCCTCCAGTGTGTACTCGGAAAGAGTTTTTAGTGCAGCGGGGAACCTGGTCAGCGAGCGGCGAAGGAGGTTGCTTCCTCATAATGTTGAAAAAATGATGTTTATAAAAATGAATAATCAATTCCTCAATGAAGTACAGCACTGCCCTCCAGATAGTACAGAGGGACCTGTGGTTGTGGAGTCCAGCGGGGACGAATTGATAATGTGTGATGAGGAGGAAGTACACACTGTAGGGGGAGAGGAATCAGAGGTTGAGGATGAGGACGACATCTTGCCTCAGTAGAGCCTGTTTAGTCTGTACAGGGAGAGATGAATAGCTTTTTTGGTGTGGGGGCCCAAATAAACCAATAATTTCAGCCAAAGTTGTTTGGTAGGCCCTGTCGCTGAAATGATTGGTTTGTTAAAGTGTGCATGTCCTATTTAAACAACATAAGGGTGTGTGTGAGGGCCCAAGGACAATTCCATCTTGGAACTTTTTTTTTTGCATTATATGACCAATCAACAGTCGTTTGCCATGTTCAAAAAGTAAAACCAAATTTAAACAAATTCAAGAAATTAAACCAAAAGTAAAATGCCCTGTCATAATTTAAAACAAGAGGTATTGACATGCTCTAAAACTACTGTATTGTTGTTTATATTTTATAAACACTACACTTGAAAGCTTGAGTCTTTCAATGAAAAAGTAACTCTCCATTGCACGAATATTTGCAACAGGGACAATTTTAGGGTTAAGAAAGTCAACTAATAACACTTCGACGCTGTCTGTCTTTATAAACACTACACTTGGAAGTTGAAGGAGGTATTGTGGCCCCGGCACCAAATTTACTACCGGGGCCACTCCACTGTGCAGTCCATATTTAGGTGTATCAGATATTAAACAGCTGTGACAGTTGATGCCCAATTTTTTAATTATATTGTTGGTGCTGTAAAAAATTGTGTTCCGGGCACACCACACTACGCAGTCCATACCCTTTTTTGGTGGAATTCTTACCCGTGGAGGGTTTTTTAATTATATTGTGGCCTCTGTACCAAATTGTGTACCGGGGCCACCACACTACGCAGTCAAGAAAGATAGATGCGTATCATAGATAAAGTACATTCAGTGTTGTGGGGCAAATTGAAAAATATTCAAAATGCACTGACATTATCAAAAACAAGGAGTTTTCACACGCTGAAACTCCAACATGTATATGATGGAGAGGATGGAGGAGCAGCCGTATGTGCAGTGTAATGCAGACCTGTTGAAGGTTTTTTATATATTTTATTGTGGTGGCCAGTGGCCAGTCCTCTACGCAGTCCAGATACTATTTTTGGGTGTAATTCAGACCTGTTGAAGGTTTTCTATATATTATATTGTGGTGGCCAGTGGCCAGTCCTCTACGCAGTCCAGATACTATTTTTGGGTGTAATTCAGACCTGTTGAAGGTTTTCTATATATTATATTGTGGTGGACAGTGGCTAGTCCTCTACGCAGTCCAGATACTATTTTTGGTGTAATGCAGACCTGTTGAAGGTTTTCTATATATTTTATTGTGGTGCCCAGTGCCCACTACTCTACGCAGTCCAGATACTATTTTTGGGTGTAATTCAGACCTGTTGAAGGTTTTCTATATATTATATTGTGGTGGCCAGTGGCCAGTCCTCTACGCAGTCCAGATACTATTTTTGGGTGTAATGCAGACCTGTTGAAGGTTTTCTATATATTATATTGTGGTGGCCAGTGGCCAGTCCTCTACGCAGTCCAGATACTATTTTTGGGTGTAATTCAGACCTGTTGAAGGTTTTCTATATATTTTTTATTGTGGTGCCCAGTGCTCACTACTCTACGCAGTCCAGATACTATTTTTGGGTGTAATTCAGACCTGTTGAAGGTTTTCTATATATTATATTGTGGTGGCCAGTGGCCAGTCCTCTACGCAGTCCAGATACTATTTTTGGGTGTAATGCAGACCTGTTGAAGGTTTTCTATATATTATATTGTGGTGGCCAGTGGCCAGTCCTCTACGCAGTCCAGATACTATTTTTGGGTGTAATGCAGACCTGTTGAAGGTTTTCTATATATTATATTGTGGTGGCCAGTGGCCAGTCCTCTACGCAGTCCAGATACTATTTTTGGGTGTAATTCAGACCTGTTGAAGGTTTTCTATATATTTTTTATTGTGGTGCCCAGTGCTCACTACTCTACTCAGTCCAGATACTATTTTTGGGTGTAATTCAGACCTGTTGAAGGTTTTCTATATATTATATTGTGGTGGCCAGTGGCCAGTCCTCTACGCAGTCCAGATACTATTTTTGGGTGTAATGCAGACCTGTTGAAGGTTTTCTATATATTATATTGTGGTGGCCAGTGGCCAGTCCTCTACGCAGTCCAGATACTATTTTTGGGTGTAATGCAGACCTGTTGAAGGTTTTCTATATATTATATTGTGGTGGCCAGTGGCCAGTCCTCTACGCAGTCCAGATACTATTTTTGGGTGTAATTCAGACCAGTTGATGGGTTTTTAATTATATTGTGGGGAACACTCCTCTACGCAGTCCAGAAAGATACCTCGTTGCAACGTTTTGTACCAAAAAAAAAAAAATATCGTGAGGTGTTAGGTGTTCAGAATAGCCTTTAAATTAGTGGAAATTATTGTTATTGAATGTTATTGAGGTTAATAATAGTGTAGGAGTGAAAATAAACCCAAAAACTTAATTTTTACACTTTTATTTTTTTTTCCCAAAAAATCCGAATCCAAAACCTTAAATCCGAACCAAAACCTTTCGGCAGGTGTTTTGCGAAACAAATCCGAGCCCAAAACATCGAGAAAATCCGGATCCAAAACACAAAACACGAGACCTCAAAAGTCGCCGTTGCACATCCCTACTGATTAGCAGCTGTTTTGTTGCAAAAGAGAGCAGAAGTTAAAACACTGCTGGTCATTGTAGTGCCATACTTATTTAGGGTTCAGACTGTGAGTTGGGTGTGGTTTGTTTGCTATTTATCAGTGAAGGTTTCACAACAAATGTCAGCTGAAAAAAAGGTGTTTAACAGCAAACAAAAACAAATTTCTTTTCTGGTAGTTGTAGTACCACACCTTGTGGGTCACTCAGTTGTGAATTGGGTGTGGCCCAGAAACTTTTGTTGTTACCTGAATGCTGAGAGAAGCCATGTTTCATTTCCCAGCACAAACTCCTGTGGGAATGGAAGACATTTTAACAACCCTAGTGCATGTGGCAACAGTGCAGGAGGAAAATACCCGACTTCTCCATGAGGATATTGCTCAGGGGAGACGGGATAGAAAGGCTCCAGCTACCGCCACACTACAGAAATGAACTTCTGATGACGACGTGGAGGTATATCTAATAGCCTTTGAGCGTGCCACCACCCAAGCCAAGTGGCCACCTGGGTCTTGGTCCGAATACCTGGCCCCGTATCTTTCAGGACAAGCCCAGTGAACCTATATAGACCTAGATGAGGACCAGGCTGGTGATAATCAGCGGCTGAAACCATTCATCTTAGCGAGGGTTGGAGTCACCAGAGCCGGAGAGGCCCAACAATATTATGACTGGAGACTCTCCGAAGATATACCAGTTCGGGCTCAGCTTGCTCAACTTGGTAGAACACTAAACAAGTGGTTGCAGCCAAAAAAGAACACCGCGGGCAGAATGATCGAAATTCTGGCCATTGACCACTGTATACGGGGTATGGACCAAGGTCTCCAAAGGTGGGCACGGCAGGCGGATCCTCAGTCATATGGGAATTGGCTGCTGTAGTGGAGAGATACAGCGCCTTGCAGCATATGCCCAAACATCCTTTGCCCGCTCCAAACTTTGTGCCTCGGTCAAAATCTGGCATATGGAACAGTGGACCGGTTGCCAGTGAGGAGAGATTGCTGGATAAAAAGGCAGCCAAACCTGCATTAAGTCCAATCTGCTTCAAGTGCAAAGAGCCTGGACATTTGAGGGCTCAATGCCCAACGTTAGTAGAGCACATGTATTGTTCAATAGCGCACACACAACCAAGCTATCTGAGCTGCTGTACAAAGAGTCTGGTTACCAAGAAGTCTTGCTTGTTCCGCGTGACTGTGTTTGGGAATCACCAACCGGAGCTGGCTCTGGTAGAATCGGGTAGTGAACTGTCCTTGGTTTCCAGTTCCATATTACCAGAGAAACTGACGCATAATCTGCCCAAAGTAAAGTTACTCTGTGCCCATGGGACTGCCAATCAATATGACAGGACTTTTTTGCCTATTACTGTGAATGGACAATCAGTAACAATGGTAGCGGCCGTTGCCCAAAAACTGCCATACCCTGTAATCCTGGGCAGAGACTTTCCGCTGTTCAAGCAGATCCTCCAGGAGCGAATCCAGCCGGACACGTCGGCAATTGAAGCATCGGCTAAAAGTCCAGCCTTGATGGAGGAGCTTGAGGGAACCGAAAATGGAAAGCGCCAGGATATACTACTGAACCTGAACCAGACAATTCAGGAAAATACACCTCCTAAGAGGTGGGAGTGTCGACAAAGGAGAGCTGCACCAGTACCAACACAAAACCAGACCCTGGCGCTTGTTGGCGAGACCTCGTGTGAAGGGGCTACGCCTCCCAATGAGGACTCAGACTAGGCAGGATGGTCTAACTTGTTTCCACTAAGAGACTTTGGACAAGATCAACTTGGAGATGTTGCCTTAGCTAATGTCTATAAGAATGTGGTTGAGATTAATGGGGTAGAGAAGGCTAACAAGTCTGCAGAGGGTATTGCCTATTATATGATAGAGAATGATCTGTTGTATAGAGTTGCTAATGTACAGGGTAGAACTGTGGAGCAATTGTTAGTGTAAAGATGTCCCTGGAGAAGAGCGCCCCCGCCATCGCTGTGCCCCTGGAGGGGCTGAAGATGTTCCTGTGCCCGGTGCCCGTGAAGAGGACGAAGACTTCCGCCATCACTGTGCCCCTGGAGGGGCTGAAGAGTCCCCGGATGGCTGAGCCCCACAAGCGGGTGAAGGAAGAAGGAAGAAGTCACTTACCCGTCCAGCGCTCCAGCGGCGGTGAGTATATCTTCTTTCCTCCAGGTCCTGTCAGCGGAGGAAGGATGAGCCAATCAGGGCTCACCTTTCTCCGCTGGCCAATCAGCGACCGGATACGCGAGCCAATCGCGGCTCGTGCCCGGCCGTTTCAAAGATTGGCGCCGCGGTGAGCCAATCAGCGTTCACGGCGGCATCTAGTGATGACGCCGCGCCGGCGAGTATATAAACCGCCGGCCGCCACCATCTTGCCAGAAGTCCGTCAGCGGAGAAGACCAGACGTGCGGAGCGGCGGAAGAAGACTTCAATCAAGCCGCCGGAGCAGAGATCGTCGGTGGGGAGCCCTTGTCAGGGCTGAGAGCGCCCCCGCCTCCAGAGCAGCAAGAAGACCCGCGCCGAAGAGGAGAAGAGGCACCGCCGGCTGGAGGGTCTGGAAAACCTGGAAAAGAAGGCAGAAGACGGCGTGGCAAGTTGAGTATCCTGCGCAGAACAGGTAAGTACACTCAACGCTAGGTCGGGCACTAGGCCCATGGCCACGGTCGGGCACAAGGCCCGTGAAGCATGTATTAGGGGCACAAGGCCCAGGAGTTTGGGCAATAGGCCCTTGTTAAGTAGTAGGCCAGAAGGCCACAAAGTGGTAAAAGGGTACAAGGCCCTGTTAGCTAGTTAGGTAGGGGGGCTCAGAGCCCTAGGTGTACAAGGGCACAAGGCCCTTAGTTAGGTAGTGGCCTAGAGGCCATAGGAAGGCCACATGGCCTGGTTAGGGGGCTGAGAGCCCATAGGCTATAGAGGGCATAAGGCCCTATTAACTAGGAAGTTAGGAAGGCCACAAGGCCTAAGTAGGCAGGGGCTAGTGCCCCTAGGTAGCAGGGCACAAAGCCCTAGTTAGTTGGCTCAGAGCCCTGAGGTAGAGAGGGGGCTAAGGCCCATAGACAGAGCACAAGGCTCTGTATGTAGTTGGGCAGAGGCCCATGGTGTGTAGGGCAGAAGGCCCTGGTGGTGTGACAGAGGCGTGAGAGCCTTGTGAGTGTAGGCGCGGTCCTATGTGAGGTGAGCACACTAATGTTAGGAGGTACAGTAGAGCGGAGGCTCCTATTGGTGCTGTAGCAACCGGCTGGTTGGCTAGCAGCTGTGTGCTCTGGTGAGTAGCGTACAAAGTACTGTATTACTGTATTTATTCTGTCTGTGCGGCGAGTATTGTCTGTATTACTGTATTTTGGGGTGTGCTACATAATTGTTTCCAGGTGCAAGACGTCAGGCCCCCATTAAAGGTAGGCTCTTGTTTCCTGTGTTGTTCTGTACTAACCCGTACTGTGGGGACAAGTGTAGTTACAGCTTACACATAGTCAGGGAAGAACACACGTAGTTTTCCCGTAATGTAGGTCCCTGGGGTCACCCTGGTTTCCAGAGGGGGTGACTGAGTGAGACAGTGGCAGTGCAGCACAGCTCAACGCAGTTCCAGGGGCGGCCCGTGGTTCTGGTTGAGGGTCCCCAAGCCCGAGTTCCGTGCAGGTTATCTTGTGGTTCCGGGTGTAAAGACACGTGTTCGATACCCGGGTACAGGCAGTCGGGCGGTTCAGTTTTGATCGGCTGTTCCGTGCGGCAGTCGGCCCCCGGGTTAGTGGGCTGTTCCATTGAGCCTCAGTCGGGCCTGGTGCAGCCGGTCCTTAGGGTCCGTGGGTGACCCCATAGTAAGGAGACAGTCTCCTTGGTTAGCCCTGGGTGCGGGGGTTAGGAACCGCCTTCCGGTATAGTCCGTGAACACCGGCTGGTGTTCCCCGTAGTGCTTAGTGAGTAGTTCCGTTAGTGCACCACACCTAGTTAGTTATAGTTGTTTGACTTAGTTGCGTTGCCGACCATTAGAGCGTTGTTAGGGTCGGGTCGCTGTTGTAGTTAGTTTAGCATTGTGGGTGCATATCTTAGTCTCACTGAGAGTGCAGAGGGAGGCTGTGTGTTCCTTGTCATCCGCAGGTGTCGGGGAGGTGCAGGAGAATCGGATCGGAAGTGGGAGTGTCCCGGTGAGTATCACGCTCGATTCCCTCTTTCGGTTAGGCCCTCACCGACAGGTGTGCGAGGTACTTGAGGCGGGACCGTTCCTGGTCTCAAGTGCCTGTAGTCCCCTGTGCCTTGGCAAAAGCAAAGTGAGGAGGCGGCAAGTGAGCTTGGACTGAGAGTGTCCTTGTTCATTGCCGTGTTCTCGGACAGTCCTTTACTGGTAGGCACGGCCGTAATCTCTGTCTCTTTCTTGGAGGGACGTGGTTGGAAGTGACAAGGGTTGCGGCTGCTGATCTGCTGGGATCGAATCGCAGCTGGGACATCGGAAGCGGACTGGAGGTGACCATTGTTTACAAAATAAGTTCTTCTGTGTTGTGTCTGTCCTGTTCCCCGCAGGCGCTACATTAGTACCACAAATCCATACATCACTTATTCTCAAAGCTGCACATACACATCTGTGTGGGGGACACTTGGGGGAAGATAAAACACGGGAGCAGATATTGCTCAGGTTCTATTGGCCAGGAGTGTACGAGACAATAAAAAGGTTTTGCCTGACATGTCCAGTATGTCAGAGAACCTGTCCGATGCCAGACTATCAGGCCCCGCTAGGTCTCATCCCTGTGGTGCAGACCCCGTTCAAGCGTATTGGTATGGATTTGGATAGGCCCATTAGAGAAGTCGGCCCACTATACCTTTGCGCAATATAAAGTCCAGCACAATAGAAAAAAACTACGATGAGTCAGCTGTAGTTAGAGCTTTCCAACCAGGTGACAAAGTACCCATGAGGGACGATCTGTCCCCAGGGCAGGGACGTGCTCTCCCCAGTGTCAGCGTCACCAAGGTTGGCGATGCTAAGGGGAGGAGTATGTGGTAAAGAGGGATATGTGCCACAGTTCCCTGTAAGGGAACAGGTAGGAACACAGTTAGTCTGCAGCAGCACTGACTGTTTTTTCATGTAGCACACAAATATCAACTTTAAATTTCAGTGTACAAATAAGCTATCAAGTATTTGTGTGCTACATGAAAAAACAGTCAGTATTTAACTTATGTGCAAAACAGAAAATTAGTTTGCACCCCTTGCATTGTAACATGTTTTTGTCCAGGAGACTGAAATAAGATACCTCTTCATTTAAGATCCTTAATGAATCAGGCCCACTGTCCGTATGTCTTGGTGGGACCACCGATGCCAGTAAGTGGCCGGCAAGCAGACAGGGAAGTAATGTCTAGCCAGATGTAGCTGATGGGGATTTTCGTATACTGTTACTGGATATGATTGCTGTACCAGCATTGGAGCTGTTTTACCATCCTGACAACTGCTAATAAACAGCTAAATGGTTCAGTACACCTGTGTCCAACTCCTGTGAATGGTGTACTTTCAAAGTTAATTATGCTAAAAACCCATAACTTGTCTATGTTGGGAATGTGTGTATTTAGGAAAGCCCAGATGTTTTTTTTATTTCTTTTTCTTTTATGTAGATAAAAATGTGATCTAACATGAACATCTCTCCCTGACCGCGCTCACAAAATATGTAACACAATATATATATATATATATATATATATATATACACACGTGTATGTTGATTGTACCTGTCACTGATTTTCAATATGTAACAACTATTATTGCATTATATGTATCTGAACTTCTTCAATAAAAATGTTTTGTTTTTTTTAAAAAAGTGGCATTTTGTACCTTGACATCTAGGGTCATACAAAACTATATCATAGTTTCCATCCTGTTCATAAGGTTGTACATATGTATTTATTCTGTATATTAATATTTTATAATGGCGTTTGCTAATTCTTACATGCTCTGCTGGATTAATGCTTTGGAGGAATGGAGCAGGTTAAGTAATATATTCCAGCACATACAGTTAAGAGCATAGTGACATTCACATTGGAGTGTCATAATCTTGAGAGATTGAGAGTGAGAGAGAGCTTAGTCATTGAGTGAGCCATATTTACAAAGCTTCCAGTATGAGCATAGGAAGTGTTGATGTTCCAAATAGCAGACCTGCGAGATTTCCTCTGTGTGAGAAAGTTAATATTGTGAGATCAAAATCCCACCATAGTTGGGGAAGGGGAAGGAGAGGGAAGAAGGTAGTGAGCAGCGTCATGTCTGATGTTGAGGGACATATAAAACACCCACCCCCCTCTTTCAAGTGGAAGACCTGGAGGTAACAATTGCCTTCATAAGTGACGTTTTCTTTCTTGCAGGTGTCATTATTTGCACAAGTGCAGGTAAGAGAAGATGGCAACTGGATCTGGAGCAAGCTGGGAGGCAGTCCTGGAAGCAGTGAGAGCAGTAATTCAAGAAAAGGGTCCAGAATGGTTGCTGGCAAGGCAGTTCCAAAGAAGTGAGGAGTCCAACATGCAAGCTTTGGAAAGGTCAGCAGGTGCAACCTCAGCTGCAAAAGTAGGGCTGGGTGTGTTAATGAAGGTGTTTTTTTAATTGATATCAGAGGTCAGGAGTGAAGGAAGAGAATCCTCCAGTTTGTTTAAAGCTACTCTGAACCAATTGAGTCTTGGTGTGACAGAGTTGAAGAGGCCTGTATGAAGGATAGGGAGAGATTGCTCCAAGAGAGTGGGTCTTTATCCATTGAGACTCCTGGGATAGTTGCAAAAGGGGTTAGAGGGCCAAAAGTCAATCCCCACCAGATAAGAAGCAACAACTAAGCAGGCCAGGGGCAAAAAAAAGTAGGTGATGGAGGTCTCTGTAACTGGCATAGGCAACGATGAAAGCATTTGAAATTAGGTAGTCATTATGACCTCAGTTGGTAGCAGGCTGACTTTGGGTTTGCAAAAAAGAACATCAGTGGTGCTGAAGTCTCCCACAGGGGCTGAAGCAGAAGGTTCTGGCCCGTCTTTTATGAGGGGATTCAAGTTGGCACATCTGGAAAGGACAAAAATAGAAATGGGACAACTGCAGCTCCAAGTAACAGCTGACTTTTGGTCCCTTTATAATGGTTATCACACTGAGTTCTGCAGACAGGGCCAATTGGGACCACTGAACTGTTTAAAAATGTATTTTTTGTATTGTTGGGTCAACATGAGGAGGTAGACAAAATGTTTTCACCTAAAAAAGGAAGACCTCAAGTTGGGAAAAGAAATGTAGCACACAATAAAGGGGAAACAATGGAGTTATCTTTTAATGTAAATCCAACATGTTTAGTTGAGGTGCCTCCTGAGGGTCTCATTGACCTAATAGGTCATGTTTTAGAAAAGAATTTGGGTAGCAAGCATAGAGCATAAGTAATAATTATAGAATTTGTAAACGATTTTCATGGGATCACGTTTGTGCTTTTGTCAGATTTCTATATTCATTTGCATGTTGTCGCAGTGTTCTTGTTTATCTTGGTTGCTTTCTTGACATCTGGGGCTGATCAGCGGATCAGTTACTGTGGATGGTGTACTCTCTCCCTAACCTTACTGTGGGTTTCTCTGAGGTAGGTCCTCACCTTCCAGCTTCACATTGTTGGTGATAGTGTTTATATGCTAGTTTCCTGGTCCTGTACCTTCTGCTCTATTTGGTTTCTCGCTCCTGATTCTTGGCTATGCATTATGGTGACTTCTGGATCCTGAACCCTGACTCTACATTACATTGACCTTTGACCCCTGGCTCAGCATTATGGTGTCTTTTGGCTTCTGACCCCTTGGCTCTTTATTCCTGGCTCTGCATTATGGTGACCTATGCTCCTGATGCTTGGCTCTGCATCAATGTTGGTATTGGTTCCTGTCTCTGGCTTCTGATTACAATGATTTTTAGAGCAGACTATTCAGCTTGGTTTATGAACATCTCTCCCATCTGCAGCATGCTACTCACAGTTAGCTCTACTACAGTTACATACTAGAGTACTTACTCTCACTTCAGAATATCTTACATCCACACTGAGGGGCTCTGGGTCTGTTTTGTGTACTTTTTGGACTGTTACCATCAGCTTGTATGATACCTGCCTAAAGTGATCATAATTTATATCAGAGACTGTTTGCTAATGTGAATCCATATCAGAGATACCTTTGCATTGCCAGTGACTGTCTACTGCCAGATATTTTCTGCTTCATCATGTATCTAATTATTTATCTGTCTCAGTGGACAGCACTATGTAGTAACTAGTAACTTGTGAGATCAAACTAGCTACCTCAACCTAGAGGGGCTTTATAATCGGGCAATTCTAAAATACATGCAACAGGTCTTCTATATATCTGTTACAGCTAACGGCTATTTTCATGAGCTTGTAGAACAGGACTATAGAGGTCTTCACCTATAGCAGCCGCCTTTCCCATACAGCTTGTTGCACTCACAGGTAATCAGATGCCCCCAGGTTTTAAACTCAGCATAGTACAAGCTTATGAATAATACCGTAGCGTGGAGGAGAGTGTGACGGCAGAAGTTAAGCATGGTCAGAAGGAAGCCGAGGTCCAAGGGCATAAACAGGCAACAATGTATGGTTCAGGCAAAAGGTCAGGGCCGGCAGAAAACAAGGTTATCCGAGTCACATGCAAAGGTCAGGGTCACTAGCAAAAGATCACGGTCCAGGAAGCAAGCCAGAGGTCATACACAGAAGAATCAATCTAAAAGTCAGTACACTATACAGGAGTAGGTCAGCAGCCAGGAACTGAACGCTATAACGGCAGGGAGGCTAACTCCTCCCTGCCTTAAATACATAGATGGTCGAATCAGGACCCAGGAATCCCAGTAGTGTTAATCAGCCTCAGGAGACTGCTAATTAAGTTAAACATGTTGCGCCCGCGCCCGTATCTCTTCATGCTGGGACGCGGCGATTAGAGGCAGAGTGTCCCTACCATTGCCTTAGCAAACCTGTGGCACCCTGGTCGTCATGGAGAGGGCCGGGACGCAGCCACAGGATGACAACAAGTCGCGGCAGCTGGAGGCACCGCTGCAGCTCATAACAATATCTACAGTTTCTTCAGCAATATTGTGAATGAGTAGGTCAGATTTTGTGCTGTCTAACCGGGGAAAGGTACATCTTATGTCTCCTTTTAGTTAGCCTTTCTGATGATTAAGGCATTTAGATATTTGATGGCTGATCCTCAAGATTCACTCCCAGTCTCCTTTTGTGAGAGTAGTTTTCAAGTTAGCATCCCATTTTAGTTGTGAAAGAGATTTTCTTGGTTTCTTCGCTATTAAAATGAAGTCATACTATGATGAGATACCTCACTTATGGGTTTGGGAGACAAGCCTAGATGTAAGCAGATGGTATAGAAATAAGTTGGGATCGGCCTATTTGATAGCTGTAAATCCAGTTTATCTGAAGATATTTATAAAAATATTGGGAGGGAATTTAAAAGTGTTCCTGGAATTGTGAAAATTACATGAGTGCCCCTTCTAAATATAAATCTTTGGCAGTCGAGACTCCAGAGAAATGTCAATCATGTAAATTTAGGTTTTGCATAAATTTTGTTAGGCTAAGTACAGGTACATTAAGAGAGGGTAGCAAAATTTAATCTGCATTAACTAAAAATATAACCCATGTTTGTAGTGTAGCAAAAGAAGCTTTAGAAGCATTCCCAGAAAAAAGTTTTCCTTAGGGGAATGCCATAGTAAGTCTTTTATGGGGAAAGGACAATTCATATTATTTTACAGTTTTCAGTTGTATACCAATCTTTCAATTTGTCTTTTAAACAGGCCACCTGGTAAAATTGCAGGCTGGGAAAAGCTAACCCTCCTTCTGATTTGAGAAGGGACATGCACTCTCTTGACAAATGTGCTTTATTGTTTTTCCAAGTACAGGCTGTCATTACAGAATAAAACTTATTAAGCAATGTAGTCGGAAGTAGCTGCACGATAGTCCTGAACAAACATAGTGATATATAATAACATCATATTTATGGCCGCTATTTGGCTAATAAGAGCATGTAATTATCGTTTTTCAAAGCTGGGATTTGGATACACATGTAACTCAAATACTTCTCTTGCCAAGCATATTTAAATATGTCTTTGAGTTTGTTAAGTAGTCCTATGGGTACATTAATTGATAGTACCTCAGTTTTGGTTGTGTTTAGACTATAGAAGGAAACTGCTGAATATTTCTCTAGGGTTAGCTGAAGGGACGGTAATGATGTACCGGAGCTTGTCACAAACAGCATTATATCACCTGCAGACAGAGCTTATTCTGCATATCACAGAGGTTAACGCCCTAATGGCACAAATATAAGTGGGGATAGGGGCACCCCTGATGTCTACCATTATTGATGTTAAAAATGGAGGAAAGGAAGCCATTATTGAAGATTCAAGCCACAGGCAAAAATTTACTTCAAAAGTCTTCCTGAAAGTGCAAATTTCCTTCAAGACTTCAGTCACATATCCCCAATGCAGTCTATGCTTTCTCTACATGCACAGAAATCAAGATTAATGGCAGCAGCTACTCCTACCTAATTGGGCCTTTCCGGACATGAAGAACAGGACAGATACTTGTAAGGGACACTAAAATTTAGTTTTTTCCACCTGTCAGTATTTTTCTTTGTGAGTATGTTTCCTCCGTTATTAATTTCTAAGGCACATTTCATTTGTATGCAAGCATATATGCAGGGCCGGATTTACCGCTAGGCAACCTAGGCACCTGCCTAGGGCCTAGCGGCTCTGGGGGGGCACAGCTGGGGGGGACAGGAGTAATTTAAAAAAAAATGAAAAAAAAAAAAACATTCGGCCCCTCCCCCGACTCGCGGCACCCCCCCCGCGACTCGTGCGGGGGGGGGGGTGCCGCGAATCGGAGGAGGGGGGGTCGGGTGCCGCGAATCGGGTCCCGGCAGCCTCTTCTCCTCTCAGTGATAGAGAGAGGAGGAGAGGCTGCCGGGACCCGACGAGCGATCACGTGACTCTTTCTCTTTTTTTTTTTTTTTTTTCTTTTTTTTTACATCTGGACTGACGGAGGAGGAGCAGCGCGCAATAGAAAGGTAAGTAAAACAAGGGACAGAAGTGGTGATGGTGAAGGGGCACAGAAGTGGTGATGGTGATGGGCACAGAGGTGGTGAAGGGGCACAGAAGTGGTGATGGTGAAGGGGCACAGAAATGGTGATGGGCACAGAGGTGGTGAAGGGTACAGAGATGGTGATTGGCACAGAAGTGGTGATGGTGAAGGGCACAGAAGTGGTGATGGTGAAGGGCACAGAGGTGGTGATGGTGAAGGGCACAGAGATGGTGATTGGCACAGAAGTGGTGATGGTGATTGGCACAGAAGTGGTGATGGGCACAGAGGTGGTGATGGTGAAGGGGCACAGAATTGGTGATGGTGATTGGCACAGAGGTGGTGATGGTGAAGGGCACAGAGGTGGTGATGGTGAAGAGGCACAGAGGTGGTGATGGTGATTGACACAGAAGTGGTGATGGTGAAGGGCACAGAGGTGGTAATTGGCACAGAGGTGGTGATGGTGATTGGCACAGTGGTGGTGATGGTGATTGGCACAGAGGTGGTGATGGTGATGGGCACAGAGGTGATGGTGAAAGGGCACATGTGATATTGTGAAGGGGCAAAAGTGACAATGAAGGGGCACAGTGTGATGATAGAGGGACAAAAGTGACAAGAGCACATACTTGGATTTATGCGTATTATTTTTGCAAACAACTTAAGTAAGTATTTCTGCCCTGACTTCAATATTTATTATGTTGTTTTGACCCAACTACTTAAAAAAACGGGACTGCTTGGTAATTATTTAGGGGTGCCTTTTTCTGCAGCAGGGTGGCCTTGCTCTTTTCACATGTTAGGTACGCCCCCAAAGATGCAAGCCACGCCCTCACCCCCTTTGGCGGCATGCCGCCGCTGCGCGGCGGCACATGCTTTCATACTTTCATATCTACTTAACTATAGGGGTATATGGTAGGCATGCAGCGGCACATGCTTTCACTTCTACGTAACTATAGGGGTATATGGTAGGCTGCAAAAATATAGTGCTATGGATTGTTGCAGGGAGGGGCCCCAAAAACAGTATCCCGCCTAGGGCCCTATGAGGTCTAAATCCGGCTCTGCATATATGCACAGGCACATTCTAGCTATTGTAAGTTACATTTAGTAGGTGTAAGCCAGATTTAAACAGTTCAGACCTTAAGTATCAGAATATTGAGTAAGATTTGATAACAGAGACTTGAAAGCAGTATAGTCAACATAAAATGTAGTTCACCAATCCTTTTGCTTATCAAGCCAGAACAGCTTTAATGCTGCATGCCTATTTATACTTATTTTAATGTCTTGTTTGATTACTTTTTTTGCAGTTTTATGTATAAAAGGTCCCAGACATACATGTCGATTACCAAAAAGTATAAGGCCTACAGCTGCTACTATGGAAATATGCTGCTGGGGTATGGTTATTTTTTAAGTTTTGGTTCAATAAGGTTGTGTGTCTATTGATGGCAAGGATTTATGGATATGCAGGCTTGATGGGTGAGTCTCGCCAAGTGAAATTTTATACCTGCAATTTTATATACATAAATTATATGTAAATAAACTTAGTTATAAAATGTGGTGCAGATAAAGGGGGACAAACGATAAGGGGTATGTGTGCGTGTATATATTAGAGATGTGCGTTGACTCTTATGTTTCAGCTTTTCTACTTGTTTTGTTGAACTATCATGAAACGTTTTGGTTTTGGATCTGGATTTAATGTAAAATTGTGAAAAATAGGTAAAATAATGTCATTTTGAGCGTTTTTTGCTCCTATATTAATATTTTTAGCATTACCATCCATTTATTGTCATTGTCAGTCTACTAATGATACCTTCTCAACGGTCCCAATTTTCACCAATTTTGGCCAATGTTTGCAGCAATCTGGCTGACTAAAATTAGTGACAGAGCAGTGGCACAAATATATGCCACAAATACATGGTAGTATAATAAAAGATACAATCCCTAGACTAAGGGACACAATAGATGATCTGGCAGCCTTGCAAAAAAGCACTTTAGAGATCATAAGTACCTTCATTAAAAGGTGGTTACTTTTATGATACCTCTCTACTCTATGATCTACTCAATAATCAAGAAAGAACATAACAGAGCATCCATCATAGACACTTATGCTACTAATACAGACATTGATAAAACGAAATAGACAAAGGTGGCCTAGACCTTCATCTATTTTTATACTATGCACCAGTGCCGTAACTAGAATTTTAGTGCCCTGGGCGAGACAGGGCACCGGCGCCCCCCATCTAAGTGGGAGTGACAATCTTCGAGTGGGCGTGGTCAACCTACTGTGGGGGCGTGGCTAGCGCTTTACAAGTTCTAGACCTCACTGAAAACCCCTCCCTCCCCATTCTTCACAGTCTGGCTTTGTAAGGATCTTCATGTAATAAGCCTCAATAGAATCAAAGTACTTTAAATGCAGCTATCACATGCTAGCTGTTTAAAAAAATGAATTGGTTATTGAAATAAAACTCACTGAAACAAATTGAAACATAATTGTAACGGTACCATCTGTATCACACTGCCCCTTCATCCCACTGTGCCCTCCATCACAGTTTTCCCTTTATCACACTGTGCCATGGAGCCATCTTTATCACATTGTGTCTTCTTATCACCATTACACTAAATGAATAAAATATATATATATATATATATATATATATATATATATATAGACACATACAATATAGAGAGCCTCCTAGTGTCCGCCATACCATATAGAGAGCATTCCTGTGACCTCCATACTATATAGAGAGCATTCCTATGACCGCCATACTATACAGAGAGCATTCCTATGACCGCCATACTATACAGAGAGCATTCCTATGACCGCCATACTTTACAGAGAGCATTCCTATGACCACCATACAATACAGAGAGCATTCTTGTGACTGCAATACAGATACCATCCCCCTCCCCTCCCTCCATAATAGCAGCTTACATCCCCTCCCCTCCCTCCATAATAGCAGCTCACATGCCTCCCTCCTCTCCCTTCATAATAGCAGCTTACATCCCCCTCCCCTCCCTCCATAATAGCAGCTCACATGCCCCCCTCTCCTCCCTCCATAATAGCAGCTCACATGCCCCCCTTCCCTCCTTCCATAATAGCAGCTTACATGCCCCCCCCCCCTCCCTCCATAATAGCAGCTTACATGCCCCCCTCCCCTCCCTCCATAAAAGCAACACATATTCCCCCTTCCCCTCTTTTGAAGCTTACCTTTCTTGTCTTTCAGCCTGACAAGCTGTCGCTGCCTGGTTCCTCTCTGCTTCTCTGCCTAGCAACGTCATGACATCAGACGCTGAGGGGCAGAGAGCAGAGTTCAAAAGGGGGTGGAGCCGGGTGCCGGCCGCCATTTTGGATGCGCCGGGCGGCCGGCAGTCTGTTTCTGAGGTCTGTCATTTATTTATTTATTTTTCAGTCTCCTCACAGAGGCAGGTGCAGGTGGGCACTGCGCCCCCTTGGGACTGCACCCTGGGCGGCGACACCGCCCGCACCTGCCTCGTTACGGCTCTGCACTTATCGTTGGGCAGGGTATTCACCGGGAGCCAAGAGTCGAGCTTTCAAACACCTTGTTTTACTACGTCTACTAAATTGCATTTATGCTATGAGTAAAGTAGATCTGGCTAAAAAGCTCCTTCAAGCTAACTTCCCTGCATTTTCTCAAAAATTAAATTGGACCTTACTATGTGGTCATATCACTATATCTCTTAGATCAGGTTTGGCTAACCTGTGGCACTCCAGGTGTTGTGAAACTACAAGTCCCAGCATACCCTTCCAGCAATAAATATTGGCAAAGCATGCTGGGGCTTGTAGTTTCACAATATCTGGAGTGCCACAGGTTAGCCAAGCCTGTCCTAGATAGTCTATATCAATGCTGTAAAAATTAATATCCTCCCCAGACTTTTATCATTGGCTAGATTATTCACCGGGAGCCAAGAGTCAAGCTTTCAAACACCTTGTTTTACTATAAGTGCTTTTTATGCTATGAGTAAGGTAGATCTGAAATTTGTGCCATAATGCTGCCCATCATCATCATCAGCTATTTATAAATCGCCACTAATCTGCAGCTCTGTACAGAGAACTCACATTGATCCCTACCCCATAACCATAGGAGCTTACAGTCTAATACCCCTAACACATGTAACGCCCCCTGCGGGGAAAGACAGGGACTGACGCAACACAAAAGAACCTACCTTGAAAACGATGGTCACCTCCAGTCCGCTTCCAATATCCCAGCTGCGATCCAATCCCAGCAGATCCGCAGCCGCAGTCACCTCCAATCACGTCCCTCTAAGATAGAGACAGAGATTACGGCCGTGCCTACCAGGTAAGGGCTGTCCGAGACCACGGCAAAGAACGAGGACACGGTCAGTCCAAGCTCACTTGCCGCCTCCTCACTTTGTTCTTGCCAAGACGCGGGGGACTACAGTCACTGAAGGCCAAGACTAGTCCGAGGACTAATCCCACCTCAAGTACCTCACACACCTGTCGGTGAGGGCCTAACCGAAAGGGGGAATCGAGCGTGATACTCACCGGGACACTCCCACTTCCGATCCGGTTCTCCTGCACCTTCCCGACTCCTGCGGATGACAAGAACACACAGCCTCCCTCTACGCTCTCCGTGAGACTAAGATGGCACCCACAAAACTGGACTGACTACAACAGCGACCCGACCCTAACAACGTTCTAATGGTCGGCAACGCAACTAAGTCAAACCACTATGACTAACTAGGTGTGGTGCACTAACGGAACTGCTCACTTACACGCTACGGGGAACACCAGCCGGTGTTCACAGCCTAAACCGGAGGGCGGTTCCTAACCCCCTCACCCAGGTCGTACCAAGAAGCTGCCTTCTTGCTATGGGGTCACCCACGGACCCTAAAGACCGGTTCTTTAAGCCCGGCTGAGGCTCAGTAGAACAGCACACTAACCCGCGGGCCGACTGCCGCACGGAACAGCCGATCGAACTGAACCGCCCGACTGCCTGTACTCGGGTATCTCACACGTGTCCCTACGTCCGGAACCACAGGTCCACCTGCACGGAACCGGCCTTGAGGACCCTTGATCAGAACCACGGCCGCCCCTGGAACTGCCTCAAGGTGTGCTGCACTGCCACCAACTCACTCAGCCACCCCCTCTGGGTACCAGTGTGACCCCGGGGACCTAAGAGACAGGAAAACTACGTGTGTTCTCCCCTGACTATGTGTATGCTGGTAACTACACTTGTCCCCACAGCACGGGTTAGCACAGGAAACCACAGGAACAAGAGCCTACCTTTAATGGGGGCCTGACGTCTTGCCCCTGGACACAATTACATAGCACACCCAAAATACTGTAATTCAACAATACCCGCCTCACAGACAGAATACAATATACAGTACTTTGTAAGCTACTTACCAGAGCACACCGCTGTTAGCCAACCAGCAGGTTGCTACAGCACCACAGGAGCCTCCGCTCTACTGTACCTCCTAA
Source organism: Mixophyes fleayi (assembly GCF_038048845.1). Lineage (NCBI taxonomy): Eukaryota > Metazoa > Chordata > Amphibia > Anura > Limnodynastidae > Mixophyes > Mixophyes fleayi. The sequence goes on along the minus strand of NC_134404.1, from coordinate 230,170,595 downwards.
CCACGTGTGCTCACCTCACACAGGACCGCGCCTACACTCACAAGGCTCCCACGCCTCTACCTCATCACCACCAGGGCCTTCTGCCCTTCACACCATGGGCCTCTGCTCAGATACACAGAGCCTGGTAGTCTGATTAATGAGCCTCAGCCCCCTCTCTACCTCCGGGCTCTGAGCCCACTAACTAGGGCCTTGTGCCCTGCTACCCAAGGGTCCTAGCCCCTGCCTGAGGCCTGTGGCCTCCCTGACTGACTGAGGGCCTTGTGCCCTTAATAGCCTACGGGCTACCAGCCCCTAACCAGGCCCTCTGGCCTTCCTATGGCCTCTAGGCTACTAACTACCTAAGGGCCTTGTGCCCTTGTACACCTGGGGCTCTCACGCCCCCTGTCTCACTAATAGGGGCTTGTCCCCTTTATTATCAATACTATGGCCTACTGGCCCACTAACTTTATCGGGGCCTAGTGCCCAAGTCCCTGGGCCTTGTGCCCCTAAGTTAGTGCCAACGGGCCTTGTGCCCGACTGTGGCCCCGGGCCTAGTGCCCGAATTAAGGCTGAGTCACTTACCTGCTCTGCGCAGGAATCTCAGCTTGCCACGCCGTCTTCTTCCTCTTTCTCCGGATCTTCCAGACCCTCCAGCCGGTGGCGCCTCTTCTCCGGTTCGGCGCTGTTGAGGGCTGCTTGGTGGGGGCACTCTCAGCCCTTACAAGGGCTCCCCGCCGACGATCTCCGCCGCTTCTGGCTTTCTTATGCTCCGGACGTCCCACGACGTCCTTCTCCCTCCGCCGCCGACTCTCTTCAGGCAGAATGGCACCACCCGGCGACTTATATAGTCGCCGGCGTGACGTCATCAGCCGGCGCGAGCGCTGATTGGCTCGCGTCGGCGCCAATCTTTTGAATGGCCGGGCGCGAGCCGCGATTGGCTCGCGCATCCGGCCGCGGATTGGCCAGCGGGGAAAGATGAGCCCTGATTGGCTCATCCTTCCCCCGCGCACGGGACCTGCAGGAAGAAAGTCATACTCACCGCCGCTGGATCGATGGACGGGTAAGTTCTTCTCCTCTTCTTTCTTCACCCACTTGCAGGGCTCAGCTACCAGGGGACTCTTCACCCCCTTCCCGGGCACCAGGCACATCTTCAGCCCCTCCAGGGGCATAGCGATGGCGGGCACCTTCTCCACACACACACACAGACCGCATGAGTCTAAGGTCAATTTAATAGCAGCCAATTAACCTACTACTATGTTTTGGGGTTTTTTGAGTGTGGGAGAAAACCAGAGTGCCCGGAGGAAACCCACGCAAACAGGGAGAGAACATACAAACTTCACACAGATGAGGCCATGGTCAGGAATTGAACTCATGACCAGTGTCGGACTGGGACATGAAGGGCCCACCGGGGAAAATGCAGCGGTAGGGGCCCCCTTTGAATTCATTTTAGATGCTTTGTATCACTAGGGACAGATACATATTAAATGCAAGGCTATACCCTCTGTGTCCTTCTGCTCACATTTCCCTTACACTCCCCCACTGTGTGCTGTCCATTCTTTGTGGTTAGTGTTCTCTTCTCTCATAGTGTACACAGAAAAGAAATGCTATAGTACAGCACTAGAGATCAACCATTCATCATATGAAAACCACAATATAAAGGTATAGACTAAAAATTAATATATCCATGAAGCACTATAGAAACCACAAATTTATTAGCATAAAAATATATGCACATTTAAAATATTACATAAAACTAATCACACTCCCTACACTCTAGACACTGGCAAATAAAAACAGGACTCTAAAAAATGATCTACCCACAAAATGTACAATCAATAATAATCCAATGCCACTACAAAGGACAAAAGCAAAACATTAATATTAAAGCATATAGCAGATGCAATCCTATAAGGAACTAACTGTCTCAATGTGTTTTATTCTGATTAAGATATGCTTCTATAGGGAATAGAGTCCCAAAATTGATTGAAAACAAATAAACATGAAACATGATATAAACAGTGAATTTGGTACTAGTTTATTAGGAATCCATTCATTGGTCAGCTGCAATAGGATCCTTTTATAGAGGCACTGAAGACGTATATTGCCATTAAGCCATTCTAATTTATCTCCCTCCCTCCGAGGTCACACAGTGGAGAGCTCTAGAGAAGTTGCACTATTTATTACACTTACTGATTACACAGACTCACACTGCAGTTAGGACGGCAACTTTATGACTACAGGACGCCTGCAACTACAACAGAAGGAGTAATCTGAGATCTGTGTCACTGTGCAGCATTTCTGTCTCGGGAGCAGGAAGTGTTCTCACGTGCTGGCTGTAGGAAGGGATTTATTAGTTTGACAGTCTCCGTTTCATATGTAGACTGACCGCAACTCAGTAATTCTCTGCTCCGCCCCACCAACAAAGAGGATGCGGGTTATCAGGCAACAGGGCCTCCCGAGGGATACCCTGGCTCCCCGGCAGGCCAGACCGACACTGCTCATGACCCAGTGTTGTGAGGCAGAAGTGCTAACTACTAAGCCAGCGTGCTTCCCTTGTGAATCAAACAAGAGGACTCGTCACTCATACATATTTGAAAGTATATAAATATGTCATGTATAATATATGTCATGTATATCAATGTATATAAATATGGAATGTATAAATAATACCTCTATAGCTGTCTTGACAAAATAAAGGAATTGAAATTGAAAGTCCACATTCTGAGAAATTAAGATACAGAATTTACCATATTGGTCACCCAACCAGCAGTCAGTTAACAGTTGGCAATTGGCAGCACTGGTCAAATGCTGAAAACAGTTAGGTATTGCTATGAGTTACAAAAATCCACCCAAAAAAGGGGATTTTTGTGCAAGAATGTGAGTAAGGCTTCTGAAGATTCTTGGGGAAAAGTGAAGAAGCCAAAATCGTGCAAGATGGCAAGGTGCTTGGAGCCAACCACCCACCGCTATGTTGAAAACGACATGCACAAAGGTTAACAAACCAGCACTCTAATAACAGTCACTGCCACTTTTGTGTCTTAAGTGCTAAATCTGTTTGTGTCCCCACAAAAGCCAATATTTTGGTTGTTGGTTGTTAGATGTTAGATAGAGATGTTAACAAATTAATCCTGGAGATTTGGATAATAGTGGTCATCTCCCTCAATGGTAACCAATCATCACCCTCATTAAAAATGTCTACATCAATTACATTTTCTTTGAATCTAGAAAATATACCAAGTAGGTACGTGTTAGGCAGCATGTGTTACAAATTGAAGATGGTCAGCAGCAAATACTTTGGAGAGGGTCAGCACTGTGGCAAATACATTGGAAAGGGTCAACACTGCAGCAAATACATCGGAGAGGGGACCGCAGTGGCAGTATCAGAGATCATTAGTCAAACAGCGCCTTCATCAGTACGATTATTTTACAGATGATGAGATAATAAGGGTACAATGTTTCATTGTGCAAAATGGCATTGTACTTGGGGCCACCCACCCTGGTGTGATAGATACATGTGATCGACAGCTACATGATTTACATAATATAACTGATGGGCAGCAGATTAGACAGGGTAATAAAATCGACAATAGAATGACATTGACAGTATTATTTGGACAACAATTGAAATGTAGATAGTATTTATTAGGTTGACAATTCAAATGTAGACAGTAAATCTAACCCTGTCCCTATCCCTAGACCTGTCCTTAACCATATCCCTAGCCATATAATAATAGTGTCCATATTTGAATAGTCTACCTAATCATACTTTCCACCATGTTAATTGGCAATCTAATAATACTGTTGACACCTGAATTGTCGACTGTTACACAAGGTGATAGACCGAGGCCAAAATTTAAAACAGTGAAAAATGGAATTGTTCTTGTCGCTGTCACCCACCCACCCATATGTTGAAAGAACATGCACATAGTTTAACAAACCAAGCACTTCTGCTGCCACTTTTGTGGCTGAAGTGCTTGATTTGTTTGGGAACCCACAGGAGAGAACATTTTAGCTGTTGGTCAATGAACTGGACAGAATAGACGGCAGTTTAATTTATTTAAATTTTGCTACAGGTTACTAATGGTCATTTGGATAATGGTGGTGATCTTCCTCTATGTTGATGACCACGTCACCACCCTCATCCTCATCACTGATGCCATGATCATCATCACACAATATTAATTCATCATCACTGGAACCTACATATTCTGTTGGTAATTGCCGACAACAACGGTATTCTTAAAACAATTTGTAGTTCATTTTGATGAACACAAGTTTTTTTACATTTTTGGGAAGTAGTCTCCTCTGACTATCACTCACAACATTCCTAGCTGCTCTAAACACTCTTTCTGAGTACACACTGGAGGGTGGACAGCTTAAGTACACCATAGTTAGTTTGTACAAGGGGCTCCAAATTTCATTTTTTTCCCCTCCCAGTATTGAAAGGGACTGTCTGAGATGCTAATTTCTACTTTATCATTAAAGTAATCCACCATTCTACTAAGACAAGGTGTATCCGATCGAGACACGCTAGAGCTGTCAGTAGTTTGAGCAATTCTTTTAAGCCTGACCAGAGGTCATAAACTTTCACATTGGTGTGCTGCTGTGTTGTTGACTCATAATCAGTGCGACTCTCAGAAAAGGCAGTAGCATTTGGAAAAGCTGGGAAAGTGTCACGTGCGACTTGAGCTGACAGATTGCTCATAAGGAGCTGTTTACATCTGTGAAGATTTTGGTCATTCTGAAAATAAGACACATCATATGACTTAAGCCTAGGATCAAGTATGGTTGCCAAAATGTAGTGATCCAATGTTAACCCTGTAAACCCCTTCGGGTCTTGGCAAAGTGAATAAAGAACTCGATCCACAAGGTCAACATACTCTGCTAAATTGCTAACTTTCATCTCCTCCTTCAGGTTCTCCTGCTTTTTTTCCAGTAGTTTGATTAGGGGTATGACTTGACTCAGGCTGGCAGTGCCTGAGCTCACTTCATTTGTTACAATTTCAAAGAGTTTCAGGAGATTGCATAAAACACTAAGAATACTCCAATGTGCTGGTGTAAGAGAACATGTCCCCCCTCTCTCTATCTCATGGTTTGCTGTGTAGGTCTTGATGGCTAGTTGCTGTTTCTAGTCGCTGAAGTATATAAAGTGTGGCATTCCACCTTATTACTACCTCTTGCTTCAGTTGATGGCATGGCAGATAACATTTTTTTTTGCAACCGCTGCAATGTTCTACATGCAGCAGGGAATGCCGGGACAGGATCTGTCCAGTCAGCAGACAGGACAGGATCCTGTTCTTTCTGCTGCCTGGAAAGAAGTGGCCTCACAGAAATCAGCAGCTCCGCAGAGGAGGGGACCTCACTTGCATATTCAGTGCAACGGTGCCAGAGCATAGACAACTTCTAAAAGACGCAAACCCTACTGATAACACAAGTGAAGATCAAGAGGAACAAGACCTTTGCAAAAGGACATATCTGGACAAGGACAAACCAAGATTGCAGATAAGCTTTTATATCTTATTCTTCTGGTACACACATTTGTATTGGAGTGTGTTTGGTGGAGGGTTCCACATATTTAAAGAGATTACACTATTGTGGGATTTTTTTTCCTGTTTATCCTGATCTTTATGAGAGGACTCTGATATCCAGAAGAATCATCTACTCAACATAACCAGTGTCAGGATCTGCCTTCAAGCCTTTGCATTGCATACTGCTTTGCCTGGCAGCTCCTGCCTTTGGACTTTATTATTGCATTATATATATTTTGTGGCAATACCTCTATTCACCAGAGGTGCTGCTATTGTGCCTTCCTTGTTAGTACTAGGGGTTAACCTTCTCATTAATTATCCTTTGCACCTGGTGATCCCCTACTTATACCTGTCACTCCCAGCATACATTGCTGGTTATTGTTGTTACATTCTGTTGTTACTTTGTTGTTCCTGCCTTCTGCTATGCTTCTGGTTACTTGCTGCTTGTTATGTCTCCATACCTCCTGCTTCCCTGCATCAGCCGTGTACCTGGTATTTTCTGCAAGCTCATATTACCTCCTGCTTCCTGCATCAGCTTTTTACCTGGTATTTTCTGCAAGCTCATGATTACGTACTGTTTTGTACACTTCAGCAAATAAACATTGAGTGTTTTTCACCATATTCGTGGCTCCTTGCTGTATTCCTGCATTCAACCGTGACAGTATAACCAGCCCAAAAAAAAATAAAAAACAGCTTAGGAGTCGGGTGAGAGTTTTTTATTCTGGGACCTTTTTGTTCTGCAATTCATTTTCATTGATTTTTGGAACATGTCTGCTTTACCAACTTTTGAATTGCCACAGCTACAGGCATTTCAAATGGACATAATCCTGCTACACTCTCAGCTGGCTAAATTTTCTACTTTGCTTATGGACCCACTCAGGAGACTGTTACATTCTGTCTCTCCTAATTCAGAAGCTGCTGATGTCTCAATCCACCTTCTTTGCTGCTGAACCTGTGCAAACAACACCTCTTAATTATGCTTCTACAAATCTACAGCCTAGTAAGAACTATGGTGTAATAAATTCCCGGTTAACAGGTGGTCCTCGTTCCCATCTGACCGAAGAGGAGCGGCGGCGCAGAATAATTAACAAACCGTGTCTCTACTGTGCCAGTAATGAACACGTCTTACAAGACTGCCCTCTCCACAGACCACAACAGCCTACTGATCCATCCTCTGTTTCCTCTCCGCATTCCGGATTTGTTTACGCCTCACCATTTCTGCTCTCTGGGACAAGACCCAATCTGCTAACTACAGCCGCCTGCCCTGAGGCGCCAGCTCCAGCCGCCTTCCCTGAGGCGCCAGCTTCAGTCGCTGTCTTCAGTTTTGAGTCTTCAGCCGCTGTCTCCAGTTCCGAGTCATCAGCTTTGTACCTGGTATTTACTGCAAGCTCATGATTACCTTATGTTTTGTACACTTCAGCAAATAAACATTGAGTGATTTTCACCATATTCGTGGCTCCTAGTTGTATTCCTGCATTCAACCGTGACGACCAGTTGCTGAAGTGTCTCTTATATTCCTCTTTCTGGTACGCATATATTGTGCATTATTATGAATGTTTGAATACATTGAAGGCGCCTACTTCATATTTTATTTCGAACTATTTGCTCTATTTCTGGACTACACGGCTGGGACTCATTTCTATGCAATTTACAAGTCTGCAGTAATTAGTAACTTAGTGGACCGCCTATTGTGTCCGTATTTGCAGTGTATATATATATATATATATATATATATATGCATACATATACTTATGAGAACACTATGGGATAAATGTATCAAGCTGTGAATTTCTGGCATGTTTCAAAGTGGAGATGTTGCCTATAGCAACCAGTACGATTTTAGTGTTCATTATGTAGAATGTACTAAATAAATGGTAACTAGAATCTGATTGGTTACTGTAGGCAATATTTCCACTTTCCAAACCTGCCGGAAACTCACAGCTCAATACACATATATATTACGCTGCTAGGATGCAGCATCTTTTATCTGGCGATTTTTAAAGCAAACTCAGGAGAGTTTGCTTAATCGCAGCTTCATACATTTTAGACTTGTATAGCCAGTGTGGCAAACAGTCGGGAGGGCAGGGCACTGACAGGGCAGCTAAAAGCAACGGATTTGCCATTAGAGGCCTGCATCAGCCCCACTGAATACGGTGACAGTCAGGGCCACCCCCTTAAGACCAGGGACGGCCCGGATAATGGAGGAAGAAGCCGATCGCCGCCATTCGCAGAAAAAAAAAATGCTTGTTAGTGTGCCGGCACTGTGTTCCCCAGGACCCAGCACCCCAGGCTGCAGCCTGACAACCATGGTTGATCAGGCTCTGCTTCTCATATCAAATCTATATAAATGAAACAATTTTGTTAGATGGATACAAAATTTATGATCTTAGATCACTTATTTGGGTGATTGCATATGCTTGCATTGTGGTTAGCTCACAGCATTTTTAATTTGATTGCTAATATAGCATTCTGGATAATGCAACATTTCCTTATCAGCTTACAATTTTTATTAGATATACAGAAATCGCTATCTTGCACCTTTTACAGCATCTTTGTATACTTATTTTTATTTTAAGTTTATATTTTCTAGTGATAGAATAATTTGGGATATTTTGGATAATGAACTGCAGTATAAAAAACGACAGTAATAGAAAGGAAACAGCTAATTAGAATCATGTATATTTATTAAAACATCTTACACATTTATACCTTAAAAATACATTGTAATCTAATACGATCCAGAGGTTGAGAATGCTCTTATAGAATATCCCAAAGTAATAAATCAAGCTGGAGATAAAAAAAATATTTTTATCTGCAGCTTGATCTATCTTATGTGCACAACAGTACTATTATAGATTCAATTGATTCATAAATTTTAGTGTTTTATAGAATTATGATTATGAATATATTTCTGGATATGATCTCATGACCACAATAGTATTATTAATGTTATAAGTAACTCCAATTTAAAAAAATGTTTGTGACATATAGATTTAAAAGTATATTACTTAAACCTCCATAAATCATAAAAATATGTTCAGCCAATAAATAGAGCACATAAAATATATATTTTAATTTATATAAACCACAGGTAAAACAAATATTAATTCTCATGAGTAGCAATTTGTTTCTTAAAATGATTTTATAGACATTCTTAACAATTATTAAATATTGATCAGTACATATAACTAACTCAGAAAAATTTATTAATTGAACCATATTACGTTCTCATGAGATGGACAAGCAAGTTGGTGTGAGCAACGGTTCTCTATCTGTCTTACACAGACAATCACCTAGCATAGAAACCCAAAGAAATCAAGGTTCTAATGAAGCAGATACACAGATATAAATTATAATTTACAATTCAAGGATGTTTGGTTATAGGGGTAAATGTATTGAGCCGTGGGTTTCCAGCAGGTTTGGAAAGTGGAAATGTTGCCTACAGCAACCAATCAGATTCTAGTTACCATTTATTTAGTACATTCTACAAAATGAACACTAGAATCGAATTGGTTGCTATAGGCAACATCTCCCCTTTGAAACCTGCCAGAAATTCACAGCTTGATACATAATCATCATCATCATCATTTATTTATATAGCGCCAGCAAATTCCGTAGCGCTTTACAATTGGGAACAAACATTGATAAGACAATACTGGGTAATACATACAGACAGAGAGGTAAGAGAACCCTGCTCGCAAGCTTACAATCTATAGGACAATGGGAGTTAGAAACACAAGGGCATGTGCTACATCATATTGCACAATGGACCAGCTAGAACGCAAAGGTAAAAGTATTGAGTGGGCTGTGTGTGTTGCAATGTTGGTCAGAGGGTTGTTGTCTTGCGTTAGCAGTGTAGAGGATGGTAATAGGGTAATCTAGGGAAATTAAGATGGTGGTTGAGGAATATCATAACCTTGTCTGAAGAGGTGGGTTTTCAGTGAACGCTTGAAGGTTTGAAGACTAGAGGAAAGTCTTACTGTGCGAGGGAGGGCATTCCACAAAGTAGGTGCAGCCCGAAAAAAGTTCTGTAACCGAGAGTGGGAGGATGTGATGAGAGTGGAAGAGAGTCGCAGATCTTGTGCAGAACGGAGGTGTCGAGTTGGGAGATATTTAGAGACAAGTGAGGAAATGTATGTCAGTGCAATTTTGTTGATGGCCTTGTATGTCAGTAGAAGAATTTTATATTGGATTCATTGAAATACAGGCAGCCCATGTAGAGATTGACAGAGTGGCTCAGCAGAGGAATAACGGTTAGTAAGGAAAATCAATCTAGCCGCTGCGTGCAAAATAGATTGTAGGGGTTCAAGTCTGACTTTGGGAAGACCAGCAAGGAGGGAATTGCAATAGTCGATGCGGGAGATGATGAGTGCATGAATTAATGTTTTTGTCAGATATGTGCGTATTCTGGAAATGTTCTTTAGGTGTATGTAACATGATTTAGATATAGAGTTGATGTGGGGAATAAATGACAGTTGTGAATCAAGGATTACACCTAGGCAACGAGCTTGCGGGGTGGGATTTATGGTCATGTTATCAACAGAAATAGAAATGTCAGGCAGGAAGCTACTGTTTTTGGGTGGGAATATTATTAATTCAGTTTTTGAAAGATTGAGTTTTAGTTGGCGAGAAGACATTCAAGATGAAATGGCAGAAAGACAGTCAGTAATGCGAGACAACACAGATGGTGAAAGATCAGGAGAGGATAGATAAATTTGTGTATCATCCGCATAGAGATGATACTGAAATCCAAAGGAGCTTATTAGTTTTCCAAGAGAAGTGGTGTAGATAGAGAATAGCAGAGGACCTAAGACTGAGCCTTGTGGTACTCCAACTGATAAAGGAAGCGGAGCAGAAGTGGATCCAGAGAAATTAACACTGAAAGAGCGATTAGATAGGTAGGATGAGAACCAGGATAGGACAGTGCCTTCAAGACCTATGGATTGTAGCGTTTGTATGAGGAGAGAGTGGTCAACAGTGTCAAATGCAGCAGAGAGATGCAGGAGAATTAGAAGAGAGTAATGGTTATTATTCTTTTGCTGTGATCAGATCATTGACAACCTTGGTCAGCGCAGTCTCTGTGGAGTGTTGAGAGCGAAAGCCTGACTGAAGAGAATCCAATAGGTTGTTTGCTGTAAGAAAGTGTGTGAGGCGAGTGTAGGCAATTCTCTCGAAAAGCTTGGAGGGGCATGGGAGCTGGGAGATGGGGCGGTAATTTATGAGAGAGGGTCAGAATTCTGTTTTTTAAAATGGGAGTAATCACTGCATGCTTGAATAGTGATGGAACAATACCAGTAGAAAGAGATAGATTACAGATTTTAGTTAGAGGGGGAATGAGCACACGAGGCAGGGACCTACTAATTTGTGAGGGAATGAGATCAAGAGGACAAGAGGTAGAGTAGGAAGATGAGAAGAAAGTAGAAACTTCCTCTTTATTTGTGGAATCAACTGAAGAGAGAGTGTCAGAGGGTGTTACAAGGGAATTGAGCCAATTGCTTGTCAAGGGAGATGATACCATATCAAGCCTGATCTTATCAATTTTGTCCTTGAAATAGGAAGCAAGATCCTGTGCACTGATGTTAGTTGGAGGATTTGGGGAAGGAGGATTCAGAAGAGAGTTAAATGTGTTAAAGAGGCGTTTGGGGTTAGAGGCCTGAGCATAGATGAGAGATTGGAAATATGCTTGTTAAGCAGTGTCCGGAGCATTTCTATAGGAGTGGTAGATATCAGTATATGCGATGAAATCATTAGAGGCACAAGATTTACGCCAGTGACGTTCTGCTTTACGAGAACATTTTTGTAGAGTTCGTGTTACTGTAGTGTGCCACGGTTGGCACTGAATTCTACGCGAAGTATGTAGTGTCGCTGGAGCCACTTGTTGCTAGGGTTTGATAAAAATGGGGTACTGCCTGATCAGGGGAGGAGAATGTAGAAATTAGGGAGAGGTGTTGAAAAGAGGTGGAAAACTGTTGAAGATCAATAGAGTTGAAATTCCTGCGGTTGTGAGGAGGCTTGGAAGAGTTTTAGGGAGAGTGAAGAACTGGGCGTGAGCGAGTAGCTAATAAGGTGATGATCCGAGAGGGGGAAAGGAGTGTTAAGGAAATGAGAAACTGAGCATAGTCTAGAGAAAACAAGATCAAGACAGTGGCCATCCTGATGAGTAGTGGATTCAATCCACTGGGAGAGGTCAAGTGAGGAGGTTAAAGAAAGTAGTTTGGAAGCAGCATTGGAACGTGGATTAGAAATAGGGATGTTGAAATCACCCATGATGATGGTGGGGATATCAGTAGATAAGAAGTGAGGGAGTCATGCAGAGAAGTGTTCAAGAAATTGTTGGTGTGGACCAGGGGGGCGATAGATGACAGCAACACGCATAGAGAATGGGTTAAAATTCCTAACAGCATGTACTTCAAAAGATGTGAATGTGAGTGATGGGACACTTGGTAGAACTGTGAATGTGCACTGTGGGGAGAGAAGTAGTCCAACCCCCCCTCCTTGTCTGCCTCCCGGTCTGTATCCCATAGTGTTCTCATAAGTATATGTATGCATATAAATTTTATATATATATATATATATATATATATATACACACACACATTACATGAACAGGGACTATAATGACATTGCATTCAGGTACTTATAGTTTAATATAGAGTTGGTCCCCTTTTTGCAGTGCTAATAGCTTTCACTCTTTTTGGAAGGCCTTCCACAAGATGTTGGAGTGTTTCTTGGAGGATTTGTGCCCATTCATTCTGTAGAGCATTTATGAGGTCAGGCACAGATGTTGGACGAAAATGGCCTGCCTCGCAATCTCCATTCCAGTTCATCCTAAATGTGTTTAATAAGGTTGAGGTCAAGGCTCTGTGCGGGCCAGTCAAGTTCTTCCACACCAAACTCATCAAATCATGTCTTTGTAGTCCTTGCTTTGTGCACTGGAATAGTCATGTTGGAACAGAAAAGACCCTTCCCTAAATCGTTGCCACAAAGTTGGAGGCATAGCATTGTCCAAATGACTTGGTATGCTGAAGCATTAATATTGCCCTACACTGGAGAAAAGGGCCTAGCCCAAACCCTGAGAAACAGACCCATTATCCCTCGTCCCCCAAACTTCACAGTTGGCATAATGCAGTCAAGCGGGTAACCTTCTCCCAGCATCCGCCAAATCCAGACTCGCCCATCTGACTGCCAAACAGAGAGGCGTGATCAGTCACTCCACAGAACATGTTTCCACTGCTTCACAGTCCAGTGTTGGTGTGCTTTACACCCCTTCATCCAATGCTTGGTATTAGTCTTGGTGATGTGAGGCTTGCATGCAGCTGCTCACTCATGTAAACCCATTTTCCACTAAGCTCCCGCCGCACAGTTTTCATGCTTACATTAATGCCAGTGGAAGTTCGGAACTCTTCAGCTATGGAATCAGCAAAAAGTTGGCGACTTTTACGCACCATGCAAATTAACGTTGACCCCGCTCTGTGGTCTTCTGCTTTGTGGCTGAGTTGCTATTGTTCGTAAACCCTTCCACTTTCTCATAATTTCACTTACAGTTGACAATGGAATACCCAGTAGGGATAAAATGTCACGTACCGTCTTATTGCAAAGGTGGCATCCTATCACAGTACCACGCTTGAAGTCATTGAGCTCTTCATTGATCTCTTCAGAAATACCCATTTTGTATTACAAATGTTTGCAAATGGAGACTGCATGGCTAGATACTTGATTTTATATACCTCTGGCAACAGGTCTGATTGAAACACCTCAATTCAATAATTAACAGTTGTGGCCAAAATACTTTTGTCCATATAGTGTGAAGTTTGTTTGTTGGTGAATAGCTTCGACACCCCTGCACTGATTGAGATGATACCAACACAAGGTGGTCCAGTTGGTTCCTGGCCAGATTTTAGGGGGTTAAGGTCTCGTTCAGACCCCCTCCCCTCCCCCGTTGAAGTACACTGAGCAGAACTTTGACCCGAGGAGCCAAGAAGAAGAAGAGACCAGTTGCTGGTCTCTTAAGTGGGCGTGACCTCAAGTGTTGGTAGGTATGTGAGAGTTAGTGGGAACTGCCTCGAGTTTATAGCTGCAAGACCGGCCTTCTGCCTAACAGCGCTGGTATTGCTTTGGGAACAATGACAACTAGTTACCGACTGTCTCGCTGTAAAGATATTTGTACCGAGAGCTGTTAAGAGGCGACAGGAAAGCAAGAGACCCGGGGTGAAGAAAAAAGCATCCGGAGAGAACTTTATATCCAAACTCCAGCCTGTTATCTGACCCCTCTTCCGCTAAACTGCTGACGCTCCATTATCACAGTCTGCCCATATTTCCCACCTATCTTACGCTAGCCCCGCACCTCTCTCTATTTGTGCCAGTTTATCAACATCTAGCTCCAGTGCAAGACATATTTCAGCATCTGCCTCCTCTATTGCCCATTTTACAGTACCCACCCCCTGTGATGTCACTGCCTCACCAACCTCTACTATCTTCTGCACCAGTGGTAATATCTAGCCCCAGTGCAACACATATTTCAGTATCTGCCATCTCTCCTGTACATGTTTCAATACTTACCCCTTGTGGTGTCCCTGCCTCACCAGACCCACCATCTCCTGAGCTACTGCTAAAAACTGTCTCTGGTTGTACCAGTGTCACAGGCACTAGGAGTCTTTACCCAGGGATCACCAGGTGATGGACTTACCAGAGCAGTATAGATGGTAATATGGTACTCTGGTAGCGGGGTGATCACGGAACAGGAGACAGCAGATGGTAGAGAATGCTCGTGGAAAGTCTATGACTAGCAGCACTGGTAATATATAGGTAGTAGTAGTACACAAGGAACTGAATGGACAAAGGAAACGTGAGGGTAGTCAGTGGTCTGCGGTAGCAAGTTGTACCACTGCTATAGTGAGGAGGAATGTCCAGAAACAACCAGGAGGTGATGAGAGTCAGCAGTCTGCGCTTAGCAAGTTGTACCGCTGTCTAGGTGAAGGAATGGAATCCAGGTGGAGGTATCCGGGAAGTCAGTGGTCTGCGTTAGCAAGTTGTACCACTGCTATGTGAAAGGATACTGGAACAGGTGACTCAGGAAACAGGGAACAGTGGTCTGCCTCTAACAAGTTGTACCACTGAATATATATGTGAGGAGAAGCACGGGGAGAGAAATGCAATGCAGAATATACACGGGCACACTGAACTTGATCCCACGATGATATGCACAATATAGTAATGACTGAACAGCACTGCACAATAATACAAAGTCACAGGAACTATCCGGGCAAAAGGTAACACAGTCAAATGATGGCAATAGTCTCAGCGGATAGTAAACTCCAGAGCTGGTGTATTGCAAGATATGCAATACACCAGCACAGTCAATGAGAAGTATGCATACCGTGGTTCAGGAGCAGGCTGTCAGACAGGAGTGCAGAGATACCTGAACGGCTGGAGGCCGGCAGGATGCGAAGTCCCAGGAGAGTAGAAGCGGTAATCAAGTAGGTGCAGCACACAGGTAGGTAGACCAGCAGAGATAGAAACAAATACTCAGGAAGCAGTAGTATATAGAACTGGACACCTGGAGAACACTGAAGAGTAGAGATGGTCTAGACGAGATGAAAACAGCGAGGCGTTGATCCGATGCAGACTGACGAGTTGACACAGGCAGGAACACTGTAGAAGCACGGAGAGCGGATCAGCTGGCTGCAGACACGAGTAGAACTGAAGGGTAGCGGCAAGCAGGACACTGCAGGTACACGGAGGTAGCGGATAGGAATCAGCAGGTGCAGTCACGATGAAACACGGGAGAGTTGAGATGAGCTGGAACTGTTGAGCACAGAGGCAGCGGATAGGAATCAGCAGGTGCAGTCTCGATGAAACACAGGAGAGTTGAAGTGAGTAGATAACTGTAGTGCACGGAGGCAGCGGATAAGAATCAGCTAATACAGTCACGATGAAACACAGGAGAGTTGAAGTGAGTTGATAACTGTAGTGCACGGAGGCAGCGGATAGGAATCAGCTAATACAGTCACGATGAAACACAGGAGAGTTGAAGTGGTCTGGAAACCACAGGAGAGTTGAAGTGGTCTGGAAACCACAGGAGAGTTGAAGTGGTCTGGAAACCACAGGAATCAGCTGAGCTGAATACACGAGGAAACACAGGAACACCTTCAGAGGCTCATGGGGAATGAGACTCCAAGATCAGGCAACGAGGTCTAGACAGCAGGTGCTTTAAATAGGGAGTGTTGCCTGATCAGCCAATTAACTAAAAGCAGTGTCGGACTGGCCCACAGGACTACCGGAAAAATCACCGGTAGGCCCCTCTGCCTTACGGCCACACCCC